>NW_028165977.1:0-58962 GCF_964263955.1 Coregonus lavaretus | reverse complement strand
CAAGTGGGCTGTCGTGCCTTTTACTGAGGAGTGGCTTCCGTCTGGCCACTACCATAAAGGCCTGATTGGTGGAGTGCTGCAGAGATGGTTGTCCTTCTGGAAGGTTCTCCCATCTCCACAGAGGAGCTCTGTCAGAGTGACCATCGGGTTCTTGGTCACCTCCCCGACCAAGGCCCTTGTCCCCCGATTGCTCATTTTGGCCTGGCGAACAGCTCTAGGAAGAGTCTTGGTGGTTCCAAACGTCTTCCATTTAAGAATGATGGAGGCCAATGTGTTCTTGGGGACCTTCAATGCCACAGACATGTTTTGGTACCCTCCCCCAGATCTGTGCCTCGACACGATCCTGTCTCAGAGCTCTACGGACAATTCCTTCGACCTCATGGCTTGGTTTTTGCTCTGACATGCACCGTCAACTGTGGGTCCTCAGGAAACTAGGCATATGTCTACTTCACAGGAGCTGCATTTTAATGTTTATTTATATTTATTTATTTAATGTAAACATAATTGTTTTTATCTAAATGTATTTTTTTGGGCAAAAATACCTACTGGCGCATGTGAACTTTCAAACGTATATTCCATCCATAAATACGAGCCTAGATGGTGGAGAAAGACAGGAACCTCCCCACTAGCCATGATTGGCTGAAATAATGTTTGGGCTGGACATGCCGGGAGATGAGTTTGGATTGGTCTGCCATGTAGCACGCTTCTGTCTAAGGAGGTTTTTGCCAAGAGCGCGCAAAGCTGTCATCAAGTCCTGTGTAGTTCAGTTGGTAGAGCATGGCGTTTGCAACGCCAGAGTTGTGGGTTCGATTCCCACGGGGGGCCAGTATGAAAATGTATGCACTCACTAACTGTAAGTCGCTCTTGATAAGAGTGTCTGCTAAATGACTAAAATGTAAAATATCAAGGCAAAGGGTCTCAGATTTGTTTAACACTTTTTTTGGTTACTACATGATTCCAAATGTGTTATTTCATAGTTTTGATGTCTTCACTATTATTCTACAATGTAGATTATAGTAAAACTAATATAATAACCCTTGAATGAGTAGAGGTCTGTAATTTTTTATCATAGGTACACTTCAACTGTGAGAGACGGAATCTAAAACAAAAATCCAGAAAATCACATTGTATGATTAAGTAATTAATTTGCATTTTATTGCATGACATAAGTATTTGATACATCAGAAAAGCAGAACTCAACCACTGGCTGCTGCATATGCTACATAAACATATGGTTGTAAGCAGGCATGGATGACATAGCAGAATGAACACCCTTCCATACATAAACACTTACCTTTCCGGGGTTTGAGGTTTCGGTGAATGGGTGGTGGTTGTTTTAGATTCCGTCTCTCACAGTTGAAGTGTACCTATGATAAAAATTACAGACCTCTACATGCTTTGTAAGTAGGAAAACCTGCAAAATCGGCAGTGTATCAAATACTTGTTCTCCCCACTGTGTATATATATACATATATATATATATACATACATACAGTGAGGGAAAAAAGTATTTGATCCCCTGCGGATTTTGTACATTTGCCCACTGACAAAGACATGATCAGTCTATAATTTGAATGGGAGGTTTATTTGAACAGTGAGAGACAGAATAACAACAAAAAAATCCAGAAAAACGCATGTCAAAAATGTTATAAATTGATTTGCATTTTAATGAGGGAAATAAGCATTTGACCCCTCTGCAAAACAAGACTTAGTACTTGGTGGCAAAACGCTTGTTGGCAATCACAGAGGTCAGATGTTTCTTGTAGTTGGCCACCAGGTTTGCACACATCTCAGGAGGGATTTTGTCCCACTCCTCTTTGCAGATCTTCTCCAAGTCATTAAGGTTTCGAGGCTGACGTTTGGCAACTCGAACCTTCAGCTCCCTCCACAGATTTTCTATGGGATTAAGGTCTGGAGACTGGCTAGGCCACTCCAGGACCTTAATGTGCTTCTTCTTGAGCCACTCCTTTGTTGCCTTGGCCATGTGTTTTGGGTCATTGTCATGCTGGAATACCCATCCACGACCCATTTTCAATGCCCTGGCTGAGGGAAGGAGGTTCTCACCCAAGATTTGACGGTACATGGCCCCGTCCATCGTCCCTTTGATGCGGTGAAGTTGTCCTGTCCCCTTAGCAGAAAAACACTCCCAAAGCATAATGTTTCCACCTCCATGTTTGACGGTGGGGATGGTGTTCTTGGGGTCATAGGCAGCATTCCTCCTCCTCCAAACACGGCGAGTTGAGTTGATGCCAAAGAGCTCGACTTTGGTCTCATCTGACCACAACACTTTCACCCAATTCTCCTCTGAATCATTCAGATCTTCATTGGCAAACTTCAGACGGCCCTGTATATGTGCTTTCTTGAGCAGGGGGACCTTGCGGGTGCTGCAGGATTTCAGTCCTTCACGGCGTAGTGTGTTACCAATTGTTTTCTTGGTGACTATGGTCCCAGCTGCCTTGAGATCATTGACAAGATCCTCCCGTGTAGTTCTGGGCTAATTCCTCACCGTTCTCATGATCATTGCAACTCCACGAGGTGAGATCTTGTATGGAGCTCCAGGCTGAGGGAGATTGACAGTTCTTTTGTGTTTCTTCCATTTGCGAATAATCCCACCAACTGTTGTCACCTTCTCACCAAGCTGCTTGGCGATGGTCTTGTAGCCCATTCCAGCCTTGTGTAGGTCTACAATCTTATCCCTGACATCCTTGAAGAGCTCTTTGGTCTTGGCCATGGTGGAGAGTTTTTTCAATCTGAATGATTGATTGGTTCTGTGGACAGGTGTCTTTTATACAGGTAACAAACTGAGATTAGGAGCACTCCCTTTAAGAGTGTGCTCCTAATCTCAGCTTGTTACCTGTATAAAAGACATCTGGGAGCCAGAAATCTTTCTGATTGAGAGGGGGTCAAATACTTATTTCCCTCAGTAAAATGCAAATCAATTTATAACATTTTTGACATGTGTTTTTCTGGATTTTGTTGTTGTTATTCTGTCTCTCACTGTTAAAATAAACCTACCATTAAAATTATAGACTGATAATTTATTTGTCAGTGGGCAAACATACAAAATCAGCAGGGGATCAAATACTTTTTCCCCTCACTGTACATACATACATACATACACACACTACCGTTCACAAGTTTGGGGTCACTTAGAAATGTCCTTGTTTTCGAAAGAAAATACATTCTTTGTCTGTTAAAATAATAGAGATAGTGTAGACATTGTTAATGTTGTAAATGTCTATTGTAGCTGGAAACAGCTGTTTTTTAAATGGAATATCTACGTAGGCGTACAGAGTCCTGTGTTCCATTGGCACGTTGTGTTTGCTAATCCAAGTTTATCATTTTAAAAGGCTAATTGATCACTAGAAAACCCTTTTGCAATTATGTTAGCACAGCTGAAAACTGTTGTGCTGATTTAAAGAAGCAATAAAACTGGCCTTCTTGAGACTAGTTGAGTATCTGGAGCATCAGCAATTGTGGGTTCGATTACAGGCTCCAAATGGCCAGAAACAAAGAACATTCTTCTGAAACTCGTCAGTCTATACTTGTTCTGACAAATTAAGGCTATTCCATGCGAGAAATTGCCAAGAAACTGAAGATCTCATACAACGCTGTGTACTACTCCCTTCACAGAACAGCGCAAACTGGCTCTAACCAGAATAGAAAGAGGAGTGGGAGGCCCCGGTGCACAACTGAGCAAGAGGACAAATATATTAGTGTCTAGTTTCAGAAACAGACGCCTCACAGGTCCTCAACTGGCAGCTTCATTAAATAGTACCCGCAAAACACCAGTCTCAACGTCAACAGTGAAGAGGCGACTCCAGGATGTTGACCTTCTAGGCAGAGTTGCAAAGAAAAAGCCATATCTCAGACTGGCCAATAAAAAGAAAGATTAAGATGGGCAAAAGAACACAGACACTGGACAGAGGAAGATTGGAAAAAAGTGTTATGGACAGACGAATCGAAGTTAGAGGTGATCTGATCACAAAGAAGAACATTTGTGAGACGCAGACCAAATGAAAAGATGCTGGAGGAGTGCTTCATGCCATCTGTCAAGCATGGTGGAGGCAATGTGATGGTCTGGGGATGCTTTGGTGGTGGTAAAGTGGGAGATTTGTACAGGGTAAAAGGGATCTTGAAGAAGGAAGGCTATCACTCCATTTTGCAACGCCATGCCATACCCTGTGGACGGCGCTTGATTGGAGACAATTTCCTCCTACAACAGGACAATGACCCAAAGCACAGCTCCAAACTATGCAATAACTATTTAGGGAAGAAGCAGTCAGCTGTTATTCTGTCTATAATGGAGTGGCAAGCACAGTCACCGGATGTCAAACCCTATTGAGCTGTTGTGGGAGCAGCTTGACCGTATGGTACGTAAGAAGTGCCCATCAAGCCAATCCAACTTGTGAGAGGTTCTTCAGGAAGCATGGGGTGAAATCTCTTCAGATTACCTCAACAAATTGACAACTAGAATGCCAAAGGTTTGCAAGACTGTAATTGCTGCAAATGGTGGATTCTTTGACGAAAGCAAAGTTTGAAGGACACAATTATTATTTCAATTAAAAATCATTATTTCTAACGTTGTCAATGACTACATTTCCTATTCATTTTGCTATATTTCCTATTCAAACTAATGTCATGTATGTTTTCGTGGAAAACAAGGACATTTCTAAGTGACCCCAAACTTTTGAACGGTAGTGTGTATATATATTATTTTGATGAATTTGCCTGCATCTCTATGCACTGTAATCACAGGCTAGTTTATTTGGGGCTAATTTACCACCTGAGGCCTATGCAATCGCAGTGGCAATGCGCGTAATCATTTTTGCACGCTCCGTATCTCAAAGTCACGGCAGCAATTGGATTTTTAAAATGTTATATCATCAGAACACCTTTTTTTCTCCAGGAAGTCCCATCAGTGGATAGTAGGGGTAGAAGTCCCATCAGTGTCTAGTAGGGGTAGAAGTCCCATCAGTGGATAGTAGGGGTAGAAGTCCCATCAGTGGATAGTAGGGGTAGAAGTCCCATCAGTGGATAGTAGGGGTAGAAGTCCCATCAGTGGATAGTAGGGGTAGAAGTCCCATCAGTGGATAGTAGGGGTAGAAGTCCCATCAGTGGATAGTAGGGGTAGAAGTCCCATCAGTGGATAGTAGGGGTAGAAGTCCCATCAGTGGATAGCAGGGGTAGAAGTCCCATCAGTGGATAGTAGGGGTAGAAGTCCCATAAGTGGATAGTAGGGGTAGAAGTCCCATCAGTGGATAGTAGGGGTAGAAGTCCCATCAGTGGATAGTAGGGGTAGAAGTCCCATCAGTGGATAGTAGGGGTAGAAGTCCCATCAGTGGATAGTAGGGGTAGAAGTCCCATCAGTGGATAGTAGGGGTAGAAGTCCCATCAGTGGATAGTAGGGGTAGAAGTCCCATCAGTGGATAGTAGGGGTAGAAGTCCCATCAGTGGATAGTAGGGATAGAAGTCCCAGTGGATAGTAAGGGGTAGAAGTCCCATCAGTGGATAGTAGGGGTAGAAGTCCCATCAGTGGATAGTAGGGGTAGAAGTCCCATCAGTGGATAGTAGGGGTAGAAGTCCCATCAGTGGATAGTAGGGGTAGAAGTCCCATCAGTGGATAGTAGGGGTAGAAGTCCCATCAGTGGATAGTAGGGGTAGAAGTCCCATCAGTGGATAGTAGGGATAGAAGTCCCAGTGGATAGTAAGGGGTAGAAGTCCCATCAGTGGATAGTAGGGGTAGAAGTCCCATCAGTGGATAGTAGGGGTAGAAGTCCCATCAGTGGATAGTAGGGGTAGAAGTCCCATCAGTGGATAGTAGGGGTAGAAGTCCCATCAGTGGATAGTAGGGGTAGAAGTCCCATCAGTGGATAGTAGGGGTAGAAGTCCCATCAGTGGATAGTAGGGGTAGAAGTCCCATCAGTGTCTAGTAGGGGTAGAAGTCCCATCAGTGTCTAGTAGGGGTAGAAGTCCCATCAGTGGATAGTAGGGGTAGAAGTCCCATCAGTGGATAGTAGGGGTAGAAGTCCCATCAGTGGATAGTAGGGGTAGAAGTCCCATCAGTGGATAGTAGGGGTAGAAGTCCCATCAGTGGATAGTAGGGGTAGAAGTCCCATCAGTGGATAGTAGGGGTAGAAGTCCCATCAGTGGATAGTAGGGGTAGAAGTCCCATCAGTGGATAGTAGGGGTAGAAGTCCCATCAGTGTCTAGTAGGGATAGAAGTCCCATCAGTGTCTAGTAGGGGTAGAAGTCCCATCAGTGGATAGTAGGGGTAGAAGTCCCATCAGTGGATAGTAGGGGTAGAAGTCCCATCAGTGGATAGTAGGGGTAGAAGTCCCATCAGTGGATAGTAGGGGTAGAAGTCCCATCAGTGGATAGTAGGGGTAGAAGTCCCATCAGTGGATAGTAGGGGTAGAAGTCCCATCAGTGTCTAGTAGGGGTAGAAGTCCCATCAGTGTCTAGTAGGGGTAGAAGTCCCATCAGTGGATAGTAGGGGTAGAAGTCCCATCAGTGGATAGTAGGGGTAGAAGTCCCATCAGTGGATAGTAGGGGTAGAAGTCCCATCAGTGGATAGTAGGGGTAGAAGTCCCATCAGTGGATAGTAGGGGTAGAAGTCCCATCAGTGGATAGTAGGGGTAGAAGTCCCATCAGTGGATAGTAGGGGTAGAAGTCCCATCAGTGGATAGTAGGGGTAGAAGTCCCATCAGTGGATAGTAGGGGTAGAAGTCCCATCAGTGGATAGTAGGGATAGAAGTCCCAGTGGATAGTAAGGGGTAGAAGTCCCATCAGTGGATAGTAGGGGTAGAAGTCCCATCAGTGGATAGTAGGGGTAGAAGTCCCATCAGTGGATAGTAGGGGTAGAAGTCCCATCAGTGGATAGTAGGGGTAGAAGTCCCATCAGTGGATAGTAGGGGTAGAAGTCCCATCAGTGTATTGTAGGTGTAGAAGTCCCATCAGTGGATAGTAGTGGTAGAAGTCCCATCAGTGGATAGTAGTGGTAGAAGTCCCATCACATTCTGAATAGTTTTTTTCCCCCTAACCCTTTGGACTACAGAAAGTGTAGCATTCTTAGTTTGATATATACATATATAGACACTCATATGGCCACTGGAGAGAATTAATTTGTGTATGAATATGTAAAAAAAAAAAGTGGGGGAAGTGCCCCCTTTTAACTGTGTACTGTCATTAACTGTGTGTTAGGAGGTGATGTTATTATTATTATTATTATTATATTATAGGAGGCCATCCTCCAGCACTATGTCGGAGGCTGCAGCGTTTGGTCTGTCCGAGGCACAGCGTCTAGCCAGACAGGAGGAACAGAGAGACCTGGCCCTGCTGGAGATGGAGCTACGGGACGAGACCAGCTTCCCTGCACTGGGGGTGAGGAGGCGTGTGTCTGGGTTGGGGGTGAGGAGGCGTGTGTCTGGGTTGGGGTGGGGAGGCGTGTGTCGGGGTTGGGGTGGGGAGGCGTGTGTCGGGGTTGGGGGTGAGGAGGCGTGTGTCTGTGTTGGGGTTTGATAACTGGGGGTGAGGAGGCGTGTGTCTTGTGTTGGGGTGTGATAACTGGGGGTGAGGAGGCGTGTGTCTGTGTTGGGGTGTGATAACTGGGGGTGAGGAGGCGTGTGTCTGTGTTGGGGTGTGATAACTGGGGGTGAGGAGGCGTGCGTCTGTGTTGGGGTGTGATAACTGGGGGTGAGGAGGCATGTGTCTGTGTTGGGGTGTGATAACTGGGGGTGAGGAGGCGTGCGTCTGTGTTGGGGTGTGATAACTGGGGGTGAGGAGGCGTGTGTCTGGGTTGGGGTGTGATAACTGGGGGTGAGGAGGCGTGTGTCTTGTGTTGGGGTGTGATAACTGGGGGTGAGGAGGCATGTGTCTTGTGTTGGGGTGTGATAACTGGGGGTGAGGTGGCGTGTGTCTGTTGGGGTGTGATAACTGGGGGTGAGGAGGCTTGTGTTGGGGTGTGAGGTGGCGTGTGTCTGTTGGGGTGAGGAGGCGTGTGTCTGTTGGGGTGTGATAACTGGGGGTGAGGAGGCGTGTGTCTTGTGTTGGGGTGTGATAACTGGGGGTGAGGAGGCGTGTGTCTTGTGTTGGGGTGTGATAACTGGGGGTGAGGAGGCGTGCGTCTGTGTTGGGGTGTGATAACTGGGGGTGAGGAGGCGTGTGTCTTGTGTTGGGGTGTGATAACTGGGGGTGAGGAGGCGTGTGTCTTGTGTTGGGGTGTGATAACTGGGGGTGAGGAGGCGTGCGTCTGTGTTGGGGTGTGATAACTGGGGTTGAGGAGGCGTGTGTCTTGTGTTGGGGTGTGATAACTGGGGGTGAGGAGGCGTGTGTCTGGGTTGGGGTGTGATAACTGGGGGTGAGGAGGCGTGCGTCTGTGTTGGGGTGTGATAACTGGGGGTGAGGAGGCGTGCGTCTGTGTTGGGGTGTGATAACTGGGGGTGAGGAGGCGTGTGTCTGGGTTGGGGTGTGATAACTGGGGGTGAGGAGGCGTGTGTCTGGGTTGGGGTGTGATAACTGGGGGTGAGGAGGCGTGTGTCTGGGTTGGGGTGTGATAACTGGGGGTGAGGAGGCGTGTGTCTGGGTTGGGGTGTGATAACTGGGGGTGAGGAGGCGTGTGTCTGGGTTGGGGTGTGATAACTGGGGGTGAGGAGGCGTGTGTCTGGGTTGGGGTGTGATAACTGGGGGTGAGGAGGCGTGTGTCTTGGGTTGGGGTGTGATAACTGGGGGTGAGGAGGCTTGTGTCTGGGTTGGGGTGTGATAACTGGGGGTGAGGAGGCGTGTGTCTGGGTTGGGGTGTGATAACTGGGGGTGAGGAGGCGTGTGTCTGGGTTGGGGTGTGATAACTGGGGGTGAGGAGGCATGTGTCTTGTGTTGGGGTGTGATAACTGGGGGTGAGGAGGCGTGTGTCTGTGTTGGGGTGTGATAACTGGGGGTGAGGAGGCGTGTGTCTTGTGTTGGGGTGTGATAACTGGGGGTGAGGAGGCGTGTGTCTGTGTTGGGGTGTGATAACTGGGGGTGAGGAGGCGTGTGTCTGGGTTGGGGTGTGATAACTGGGGGTGAGGAGGCGTGCGTCTGTGTTGGGGTGTGATAACTGGGTGTGAGGAGGCTTGTGTCTGGGTTGGGGTGTGATAACTGGGGGTGAGGAGGCGTGTGTCTGGGTTGGGGTGTGATAACTGGGGGTGAGGAGGCATGTGTCTTGTGTTGGGGTGTGATAACTGGGGGTGAGGAGGCGTGTGTCTGTGTTGGAGTGTGATAACTGGGGGTGAGGAGGCATGTGTCTTGTGTTGGGGTGTGATAACTGGGGGTGAGGAGGCGTGTGTCTGGGTTGGGGTGTGATAACTGGGGGTGTCTGTGTTTGGGTGTGATAACATGTTTATTTGTTAAGACTACTAAACTCATGATAAACTTCTCCGCTCTCTTTGTCTGGCTCCCCCCTCATCTCTCTCTCTCTCTCCTCCCTCATCTCTCTCTCTTCCCTCATCTCTCTCTCCTCCCTCATCTCTCTCTCCTCCCTCATCTCTCTCTCCTCCCTCATCTCTCTCTCTCTCTCTCTCCCCCTCTCTCTCTCTCCCCCTCTCTCTCTCCCCCTCTCTCTCTCTGTCTCTCTATCTCTCTCCCCCTCTCTCATCTATCTCTCTCTCTCATCTCTCTCTCTCCCCGTCTGTCTCTGTCTCGGTCTCTGTCTCCTCCTAGGTGGTGTCTAATGCCAGGGAGGGGAAGAAGAGGATAGGCAGAGGCATGGTGAGATACTAAACACATTGGATTCTTTATTTCTGAACTGGGTGGGTGTGGGGCCTACTGTGTATTGGGAAAGTATTCAGACACCTTAACTTTTTCCACATTTTGTTACATTACAGCCTTATTCTAAAATGTATTAAATAAATACAAATTCTCATCAATCTACACACAATACCCCATAATGAAAAAGCGAAAACAGGTTTCTATAAATTTTTGCAAATGTATTAAAAATAATTTATTTACTTAACTATTCAGACCCTTTGCTATGAGACCGTCGAAATTGAGCTCAGGTGCATCCTGTTTCCATTGATCATCCTTAAGATGTTTCTACAACTTGATTGGAGTCCATCTGTGGTAAATTCAATTGATTGGACATGATTTGGAAAGGCACACACCTGTCTATATAAGTTCCCACAGTTGACAGTGCATGTCAGAGCAAAAACCAAGCCATGAGGTCGAAGGAATTGTCCGTAGAGCTCCGAGACAGGAATGTGTCGAGGCACAGATCTGGGTAAGGGTACCAAAACATTTATGCATAATTGAAGGTCCCCAAGAACACAGTGGCCTCCATCATTCTTAAATGGAAGAAGTTTGGAACCACCAAGACTCTTCCTAGAGCTGGCCGCCCAGCCAAACTGAGCAATCGGGGGAGAAGGGCCTTGGTCAGGGAGGTGACCAAGAACCCGATGGTTACTCTGACAGAGCTCCAGAGTTCCTTTGTGGAGATGGGAGAACCTTCCAGAAGGACAACAGTTTCTGCAGCACTCCACCAATCAGGCCTTTATGGTAGAGTGGCCAGACGGAAGCCACTCCTCAGTAAAAGGCACATGACAGCCCGCTTGGAGTTTGCCAAAAGGTACCTAAAGGACTCTCAGACCATGAGAAACAAGATTATCTGGTCTGATGAAACCAAGATTGAACTCTTTGGCCTGAATGCCAAGCGTCACGTCTGGAGGAAACCTGGCACCATCCCTACGGTGAAGCATGGTGGTGGCAGCATCATGCTGTGGGGATGTTTTTCAGGGGCAGGGACTGGGAGACTAGTCAGGATCAAGGGAAAGATGAACGGAGCAAAGTACAGAGATATCCTTGATGATAACCTGCTCCAGAGCGCTCAGGACCTCAGACTGGGGTGAAGGTTCACCTTCCAACAGGACAACGACCCTAAGCACACAGCCAAGACAATGCAGGACTGGCTTCGGGACAAGTCTCTGAATGTCCTTGAGTGGCCCAGCCAAAGCCCAGACTTAAACCCGATCGAACATCTCTGGAGAGACCTGAAAATAGCTGTGCAGCGACGCTCCCCATCCAACCTGACAGAGCTTGAGAGAATCTGCAGAGAAGAATGGGAGAAACTCCCCAAATACAGGTGTGCCAAGCTTGTAGCGTCATATCCAAGAAGACTTGAGGCTGTAATCGCTGCCAAAGGTGCTTCAACAAAGTACTGAGTAAAGGGTCTGGATACTTATGTAAATTGATTTTTTTATTATTATTTTTTTTTTTTACAAATGTGCTAACATTTCAAAAAACCAGTTTTTGCTGTGTCATTATGGGGTGTTGGGTGTAGATTGAAAAACATAAAAAAATCAACTTTAGAATAAGGCTGTAATGGAATGTGGGAGAAGTGAAGCGGTCTGAATACTTTCCGAATGCACTGTGTGTGTGTGTAGGGTCTGTCTGTGTGTGTGTGTGTGTGTAGGGTCTGTCTGTGTGTGTGTGTGTGTGTAGGGTCTGTCTGTGTGTGTGTGTGTGTGTGTAGGGTCTGTCTGTGTGTGTGTGTGTGTGTAGGGTCTGTCTGTGTGTGTGTGTGTGTGTAGGGTCTGTCTGTGTGTGTGTGTAGGGTCTGTGTGTGTGTGTGTGTGTAGGGTCTGTCTGTGTGTGTGTGTGACACTAATCTTTACATGTTTTGTAGAGGAAATCAACAGGAGACGAGGAACAGAAGTCACCATCGCCTCCTACTCCTAACCTGCCTCCTACTCCTAACCTGCCTCCTACTCCTAACCTGCCTCCTACTCCTAACCTGCCTCCTACTCCTAACCTGCCTCCTACTCCTAACCTGCCTCCTACTCCTAACCTGCCTCCTACTCCTAACCTGCCTCCTACTCCTAACCTGCCTCCTACTCCTAACCTGCCTCCTACTCCTAACCTGCCTCCTACTCCTAACCTGCCTCCTACTCCTAACCTGCCTCCTACTCCTAACCTGCCTCTTACTCCTAACCTGCCTCTTACTCCTAACCTGCCTCCTACTCCTAACCTGCCTCATCCTCCTAACCTGCCTCATCCTCCTAACCTGCCTCCTACTCCTAACCTGCCTCCTACTCCTAACCTGCCTCCTACTCCTAACCTGCCTCCTACTCCTAACCTGCCTCCTACTCCTAACCTGCCTCTTACTCCTAACCTGCCTCCTACTCCTAACCTGCCTCATCCTCCTAACCTGCCTCCTACTCCTAACCTGCCTCCTGTTCCTCCTGCTCCAACCATCACTCCTTTCCCTCTCTCTACTCCTGTCTCCTCCTCCTCCTCCCACCCCCCCCCACCCTCCTCCCTCTTTCCTCCCACACCCTTCCATACCCCTGTCAACCCCGGGTCTAAACCACCCTCTGCTGTTCCTGTTGCCCCCACCCCTCACCTCGCCCCCACCCCTCACCTCGCCCCCACCCCTCACCTCGCCCCCACCCCTCACCTCGCCCCCACCCCTCAACTCGCCCCCACCTCTCAACTCGCCCCCCCTGCGTCTGGAGTTTTAACTGCTCCCCCTCTGGTGACCTTTAACCCCGCCCTCCCTCCAACCCCCACCTCTCTTCCTCAACCCTCTGTACTCCAGTGTTCTAGTCCTCATCCTCGTCTCTCCCAGCCCTCCTCTCTCCCCCTCTCCTCTCTCCCCCTCTCCTCTCTCCCCCTCTCCTCTCTCCCCCTGGATCCTCCATCCTGTGAGGTGTCCTCAGCTTACCCCCCAGGTAAGATCCCCTAAAGGTGTTCTACTATGTTAAATGTATCCACTTTTTCGATGTTACCTAATAAATTAGTGATTCACCTGTCCTTTTTTAACTTTTAACTCTCAATTCAGCTCAGTGCTGCCCACTTGATTTGGTTAAAGAACAAGTACAAATAGATAAATGTCTCTCCTCTTTTTTAACACTCTACAGCTTTATCCCACATGGATGTACCCCCCACTTCCTTCCTCCCCCCCGACCACCCTCCTCACCCCTCCCTTCCCCCCGGGCTCCCCCCAGCCCCCCTCCAGCCCCAGACTGCTCTCCACCAGCTGGCCCATCTCTACCAAGACCCCCTGTACCCAGGGTTCCCTTTGTCTGACAAGGAAGAGATTGTACAGACACCCCCCTACTCTTATATGCACACTGGAGAGGACCTGCCACGAGGTAAAGATATTCTTTAAAGCTAAAGATCTTTGTAGCCTGAACTAACTTAAGCTGAATCATAAGTGTGGGAGGGGGGGGGGGGGGTGATCTTAATATATCAACCCATGTGATCTATTAATTTTTAGATCAGCTTAAAAAATGTATCCAGAAAAACGCATGTCAAAAATGTTATAAATTGATTTGCATTTTAATGAGGGAAATAAGTATTTGACCCCCTCTCAATCAGAAAGATTTCTGGCTCCCAGGTGTCTTTTATACAGGTAACGAGCTGAGATTAGGAGCACACTCTTAAAGGGAGTGCTCCTAATCTCAGTTTGTTACCTGTATAAAAGACACCTGTTCACAGAAGCAATCAATCAATCAGATTCCAAACTCTCCACCATGGCCAAGACCAAAGAGTTCTCCAAGGATGTCAGGGACAAGATTGTAGACCTACACAAGGCTGGAATGGGCTACAAGACCATCGCCAAGCAGCTTGGAATGCTGCCTATGACCCCAATAACACCATCCCCACCGTCAAACATGGAGGTGGAAATATTATGCTTTGGGGGTGTTTTTCTGCTAAGGGGACAGGACAACTTCACCGCATCAAAGGGACGATGGACGGGGTCAAATACTTATTTCCCTCATTAAAATGCAAATCAATTTCTAACATTTTTGACATGCGTTTTTCTGGCTTTTTTTGTTGTTATTCTGTCTCACTTTTAAAATAAACCTACCATTAAAATTATAGACTGATCATGTCTTTGTCAGTGGGCAAACGTACAAAATCAGCAGGGAATCAAATACTTTTTCCCTCACTGTAACTAAAAGGTTAATCAGGGTGATTTTTGAAAAAATACAGGTATTTTCCTTTCCATGGTAGCAAGATCTTATCAATTTTTGCTAACTTTCTATTAAAATGTATTGTAGTGAGATCATTTCTTTCTTTTGGGATATGAATACCAAGGATATCCACATCACCGTCAGCCCATTTTATTGGTAAACTACAAGGTAATGTAGAAGTTGTATTTTTTTATGATCCAATACGTAATATAGCACACTTAATTTGGTTGTAATCCAGAGACGTAATCCAGAGACGTAATCCAGAGACGTAATCCAGAGATGTTAGAAAAATTGTCTAGATCCTTTGAGGCTGTGGAGGTCTCCAAATGGTGGATTTAAAAGAAAACATGTTTCATCAGCGTACAATGACACCTTTATTTTTAAGCCCTGGATTTCTAGCCCCTTGATATTATTGTTGGATCTGATTTCAATAGCTAAAATTTCGATGGCCATAATAAATAGATATGCCAATAGTGGACAACCTTGTTTCACTCCTCTTGACAGTTTAATACTTTCTGAGAAGGAGCCATTATTTACTATATTTACACCTGGAGTTACTATATATAACTTTAACCCATTGTATAAGAGATTCTCCAAAATGTAAATATTCCAGGCATTTATGTAAATTCTAGTCATACTTTATCAAAAGCCTTTTCAAAGTCAGCTATGAATATCATAGTCTTCTATTGTTGAATTCTCTGTGGGTCTGTGTAATCTGAGGGAAATATGTGTCTCTTATATGGTCATACATTTGGCAGGAGGTTAGGAAGTGCAGCTCAGTTTCCACCTCATTTTGTGGGCAGTGTGCACATAGCCTGTCTTCTCTTGAGAGCCAGGTCTGCCTACAGCGGCCTCTTTCAATAGCAAGGCTATGCTCACTGAGTCTGTACATAGTCAAAGCTTTCCTTAAGTTTGGGTCAGTCACAGTGGTCAGGTATTCTGCCACTGTGTACTCTCTGCTTAGGGCCAGATAGCATTCTAGTTTGCTCAGTTTTTTTGTAAATTCTTTCCAATGTGTCAAGTAATTATCTTTTTGTTTTCTCATGATTTGGTTGGGTCTAATTGTGTTGTTGTCCTGGGGCTCTGTGTGGTCTGTTTGTGTTTGTGAACAGAGCCCAATGACCAGATTTCTTAGGGGACTCTTCAGGTTAATCTCTCTGTAGGTGATGGCTTTGTTATGGAAGGTTTGGGAATCGCTTCCTTTTAGGTGGTTGTAGAATTTAACGGCTCTTGTCTGGATTTGGATAATTAGTAGGTATCGGCCTTATTCTGCTCTGCATGCATTATTTGGTGTTTTACATTGTACACGGAAGATATTTTTGCAGAATTCTGCATGCAGTCTCAATTTGGTGTTTGTCCCATTTTGTGAGTTCTTGGTTGGTGAGCGGACCCCAGACCTCAACCATGAAGGGCAATGGGTTCTATAACTGATTCAAGTATTTTTAGCCAGATCCTAATTGGTATGTCAAATTTTATGTTCCTTTTGATGGCATAGAAGGCCCTTCTTGCCTTGTCTCTCAGATCGTTCACAGCTTTGTGGAAGTTACCTGTGGCGCTGATGTTTAGGCCGAGGTATGTATAGTTTTTTGTGTGCTCTAGGGCAACGGTGTCTAGATGGAATTTGTATTTGTGGTCCTGGCAACTGGACCTTTTTTGGAACACCATTATTTTTGTCTTACTGAGATTTACTGTCAGGGCCCAGGTCTGACAGAATCTGTGCAGAAGATCTAGGTGCTGCTGTAGGCCCTCCTTGGTTGGTGACAGAAGCACCAGATCGTCAGCAAACAGAAGACATTTGACTTCAGATTCTAGTAGGGTGAGGCCGGGTGCTGCAGACTGTTCTAGTGCCCTCGCCAATTCGTTGATATATATGTTGAAGAGGGTGGGGCTTAAACTGCATCCCTGTCTCACCCCACGGCCCTGTGGAAAGAAATGTGTGTGTTTTTTGCCAATTTTAACCGCACACTTGTTGTTTGTGTACATGGATTTTATAATGTCGTATGTTTTTCCCCCAACCCCACTTTCCATCAATTTGTATAGCAGACCCTTATGCCAAATTGATTCAAAAGCTTTTTTGAAATCAACAAAGCATGAGAAGACTTTGCCTTTGTTTTGGTTTGTTTGTTTGTCAATTAGGGTGTGCAGGGTGAATACGTGGTCTGTCGTACGGTAATTTGTTAAAAAGCCAATTTGACATTTGCTCAGTACATTTTTTTTTTTTACTGAGGAAATGTACGAGTCTGCTGTTAATGATAATGCAGAGGATTTTCCCAAGGTTACTGTTGACGCATATCCCACGGTAGTTATTGGGGTCAAATTTGTCTCCACTTTTGTGGATTGGGGTGATCAGTCATTGGTTCCAAATATTGGGGAAGTTGCCAGAGCTGAGGATGATGTTAAAGAGTTTAAGTATAGCCGATTGGAATTTGTGGTCTGTATATTTTATCATTTCATGTAGTATACCATCAACACCACAGGGATTTTTGGGTTGGAGGGTTTGTATTTTGTCCTGTAGTTCATTCAATGTAATTGGAGAATCCAGTGGGTTCTGGTAGTCTTTAACAGTTGATTCTAAGATTTGTATTTGATCATGTATATGTTTTTGCTGTTTGTTCTTTGTTATAGGGCCAAAAAGATTGGAGAAGTGGTTTACCAATACATCTCAGTTTTGGCTCGATAACTCTTCGCGTTTGTTTAGTGTTTTCCAATTTTCCCAGAAGTGGTTAGAGTCTATGGATTCTTCAATTACATTGAGCTGATTTCTGACATGCTGTTCCTTCTTTTTCCGTAGTGTATTTCTGTATTGTTTTAGTGATTCACCATAGTGAAGGCGTAGGCTCAGGTTTTCTGGGTCTCTGTTTTTGGTTGGATAGGTTTCTCAATTTCTTTCTTAGGTTTTTGCATTCTTCATCAAACCGTTTTCTGGTTTGAAGTTTTTAGATTTGACAGGGAAGCTGATCACGCGGACTGGGATATGTTCCGGGTAGCTTGTGAAAATAATTTAGACGAATACACTGAAACGGTGACTGAGTTTATCAGGAAGTGTATAGGTGATGTCGTACCCACTGTGACTATTAAAACCTACCCTAACCAGAAACCGTGGATAGATGGCAGCATTCGCGCAAAACTGAAAGCGCGAACCACCGCATTTAACCACGGCAAGGTGACTGGGAATATGGCAGAATACAAACTGTAGCTACTCACGCCGCAGTGGAGTCACAATTCAACGGCTCAGACACGAGACGTATGTGGCAGGGTATACAGACAATCACGGATTACAAAAGGAAAACCAGCCACGTCGGTGTTTAGCTTCCGACACCAGACAAGCTAAACACCTTCTTCGCCCGCTTTGAGGATAACACAGTGCCACCGACGAGGCCCACTACCAAGGACTGTGGCCTCTCCTTCTCCGTGGCCGACGTGAGTAAGACGTTTAAGCGTGTTAACCCCCGCAAGGCTGCTTCAAGATGGCCACCATTGTTCCTGTACCCAAAAAAAGCAAAGGTAACTGAACGAAATGACTATCGCCCCGTAGCACTCACCTCTGTCATCATGAAGTGCTTTGAGAAACTAGTCAAGGATCATATCACCTCTACCTTACCTGTCACCCTAGACCCACTTCAATTAGCTTACCGCCCCAATAGATCCACGGATGACGCAATCGCCATCACACTGCCCTATCCCATCTGGACAAGAGGAATACCTATGTAAGAATGCTGTTCATTGACAATAGCTCAGCATTCAACACCATAGTACCGTCCAAGCTCATCATTAAGCTTGAGGCCCTGGGTCTGAACCCCGCCCTGTGCAACTGGGTCCTGGACTTCCTGACAGGCTGCCCCCAGGTGGTGAAGGTAGGAAACAACATCTCCACTTCGCTGATCCTCAACACTGGGGCCCCATAAGGGTGCGTGCTCAGCCCGCTCCTGTACTCCCTGTTCACCCATGACTGCGTGGCCAAGCACGCCTCCAACTCAATCATCAAGTTTGCAGTTGACACAACAGTAGTAGGCTTGATTTTCCAACAATGACGAGACCGCCTACAGGGAGGAGGTGGAGCCCCTATCCACATCGACGGGACCGCAGTGGAGAAGGTGGAAAGCTTCAAGTTCCTTGGCGTACACATCACCGACAAACTGAAATGGTCCATCCACGCAGACAGTGTGGTGAAGAAGGTGCAACAGAGCCTCTTCAACCTCAGGAGGCTGAAGAAATTTGGCTTGGCACCTAAAACCCTCACAAACTTTTACAGATGCACAATTGAGAGCATCCTGTCGGGCTATATCACCGCCTGGTATGGTAACTGCACCGCCCGCAACCGCAGTGCTCTGTAGAGGGTGGTGTGGTCTGCCGGGGGAAACTACCAGCCCTCCAGGACACCTACAGCACCCGATGTCACAGGAAGGCCAGAAAGATCATTACATTTACATTTTAGTCATTTAGCAGACGCTCTTATCCAGAGCGACTTACAGATAATGAGTGCATACATTTTCATACTGGCCCCCCGTGGGAAACGAACCCACAACCCTGGCGGTGCAAGCGCCATGCTCTACCAACTGAGCTACAGGGGACATGGTTGACTTGGGGTGGGGAGGGGTTGATTCGTTGGGGTGTGGATGTGGCTGGTGGTGCTATGGTCTAGATGTGGGTCCTCTGTGTAGGTCCGGTGGGGGGGGGGGGTCCCGCAGGTCAGGGATTGTGTCTCGCTGGTCTGGGCGGGGGTGTCTGTTGATCTGTTGCTCCTGTGTGAGGTGTTGGGGCTGCGGTTGAGGGCGATATCCTTTAGGGTCCGGACGAAGGTGGGCACTGCTGCCTTGTATAGGTGGAACTGGTCATAAAGGCTGTTCACGTCCAGGGTGGAGTGGTGGGCCAGGTAGACGTTTGGTTTTGAGGCACAGTCACAGGAAATACTTGCGTTTACCCGCTGTATGGTAGCAGGGTGGAGATAACCACTTGTGTGTTGGGGAAAGTAGAAGAAGCTTATTCATTCACTCCCTTTCCTGCTGTGGCCATCCTTTCCTGCTGTGTTCAGGTCGTTTGTGTATTATGTGGCTGGGTGACCCTAGTTGGTCCTCAGACAGAAGGTGTAAGGCGCGCTGGGTGTTTGGACAACAGAGTTTAGACACTGTGTTTGGGAAAAAGTTTATTTTCTTGTATATATTTCCTGTTTGAGTCCATAAGGAGTACAATCTGTGGCTTGTGTATGTCCTCAGTGGGTGTGGGGGGGTCATCAGGAGGGCTATCAGGGGGGTGGGATCGCCTGGGCTTGGGGTTCTTCATTTGTCTGTCCTGCTGTGATGTCGAGGCTATGGTCAGGGTCTGGGGTGGATTGTTCCTCTGTGGTGTTGAGACTTTGGTCAGGATCTGAGGTGGGCTGTTCTGCTGGCTTCTCTGCGGGGGTGGCCAGCTCTCTAATGGGTTGTTCTCTGTCACCCGTCATTGTTCTCACCTTCTCCTCCAGCACTCTGATCCTCTCCTCTAGTGCTCTGTTCTTCTCCTGCTCCTGCTCTTTCTCCTGTTGATGTTGTCTCACCACAGTCCAGAGTGCAGTCTCTCTCCACCTGCAGCTCTCCAGGTCTATTAAGGGGGTGTTGTTGTGCTGGACTGTTGTCTGGGTCTGTGCTGACTGGAGTGTGTTCACCTGCTGTTCCAGCTCCACCTGCCTTACCTCCAGCTGGGTGAATTTATCCTTCATTTCAATGAGGGAGTAGTACTCTGTGCTGGGAAGTTGACTTTCTGCTTGGGGTTGGTCGTCTGTGGGGTTGGATAATGAGGAGGTCTGGTCTGACACGCTCGGGGTGGGGGTATCTTTCTCAAGAGAGAGCTTATCCTGCTGAGCTATTTCTTTGATTAGGTGAAAGTCCAGCTGGAACTGTTTGGGTTTGCCCTGTACCGGTACTTTTCCAGACTTATACAGGTTGACGTTGGCTGACTCAGAGTCCTCGTTGTCTAGTATCCTGAGTTTCCACCCATCGCTTAACAGAGGGATGGTCTGTTAATATAGCACTGTGCCATGCCAGGGGATGGTCTGTTAATATAGCACTGTGCCATGCCAGGGGATGGTCTGTTAATATAGCACTGTGCCATGCCAGGGGATGGTCTGTTAATATAGCACTGTGCCATGCCAGGGGATGGTCTGTTAATATAGCACTGTGCCATGCCAGGGGATGGTCTGTTAATATAGCACTGTGCCATGCCAGGGGATGGTCTGTTAATATAGCACTGTGCCATGCCAGGGGATGGTCTGTTATTATAGCACTGTGCCATGCCAGGGGATGGTCTGTTAATATAGCACTGTGCCAGGGGATGGTCTGTTAATATAGCACTGTGCCATGCCAGGGGATGGTCTGTTAATATAGCACTGTGCCATGCCAGGGGATGGTCTGTTATTATAGCACTGTGCCATGCCAGGGGATGGTCTGTTAATATAGCACTGTGCCATGCCAGGGGATGGTCTGTTAATATAGCACTGTGCCATGCCAGGGGATGGTCTGTTAATATAGCACTGTGCCAGGGGATGGTCTGTTAATATAGCACTGTGCCATGCCAGGGGATGGTCTGTTAATATAGCACTGTGCCATGCTAGGGGATGGTCTGTTATTATAGCACTGTGCCATGCCAGGGGATGGTCTGTTAATATAGCACTGTGCCATGCCAGGGGATGGTCTGTTAATATAGCACTGTGCCATGCCAGGGGATGGCCTGTTATTATAGCACTGTGCCATGCCAGGGGATGGTCTGTTAATATAGCACTGTGCCATGCCAGGGGATGGCCTGTTAGTATAGCACTGTGCCAGGGGATGGTCTGTTAATATAGCACTGTGCCATGCCAGGGGATGGTCTGTTAATATAGCACTGTGCCATGCCAGGGGATGGTCTGTTATTATAGCACTGTGCTATGCCAGGGGATGGTCTGTTAATATAGCACTGTGCTATGCCAGGGGATGGTCTGTTAATATAGCACTGTGCTATGCCAGGGGATGGTCTGTTAATATAGCACTGTGCCATGCCAGGGAATGGTCTGTTAATATAGCACTGTGCCAGGGGATGGTCTGTTAATATAGCACTGTGCCATGCCAGGGGATGGTCTGTTAATATAGCACTGTGCCATGCCAGGGGATGGTCTGTTAATATAGCACTGTGCCATGCCAGGGGATGGTCTGTTAATATAGCACTGTGCCATGCCAGGGGATGGTCTGTTAATATAGCACTGTGCCATGCCAGGGGATGGTCTGTTAATATAGCACTGTGCCAGGGGATGGTCTGTTAATATAGCACTGTGCCATGCCAGGGGATGGTCTGTTAATATAGCACTGTGCCATGCCAGGGGATGGTCTGTTAATATAGCACTATGCCATGCCAGGGGATGGTCTGTTAATATAGCACTGTGCCATGCCAGGGGATGGTCTGTTAATATAGCACTGTGCCATGCCAGGGGATGGTCTGTGTGGAACATTAATCTGCTTATGTTCCCATTTTTATAATAGTCAGCAAAAAGTGTTTCTTGATTTTCCATAAGGAGCTTTTTTTCCCTTCTCATTTTTTTTTACATCCAGGGGGTTCTGTATTGTAATGACAGTACGTGGCAGGGTTCTGTATTGTAATGACAGTACATTACAGGGTTCTGTATTGTAATGACAGTACATTACAGGGTTCTGTATTGTAATGACAGTACATTACAGGGTTCTGTATTGTAATGACAGTACATGGCAGGGTTCTGTATTGTAATGACAGTACATTACAGGGTTCTGTATTGTAATGACAGTACATTACAGGGTTCTGTATTGTAATGACAGTACATGGCAGGGTTCTGTATTGTAATGACAGTACATGGCAGGGTTCTGTATTGTAATGACAGTACATGGCAGGGTTCTGTATTGTAATGACAGTACATGGCAGGGTTCTGTATTGTAATGACAGTACATGGCAGGGTTCTGTATTGTAATGACAGTACATGGCAGGGTTCTGTATTGTAATGACAGTACATGGCAGGGTTCTGTATTGTAATGACAGTACATGGCAGGGTTCTGTATTGTAATGACAGTACATTACAGGGTTCTGTATTGTAATGACAGTACATTACAGGGTTCTGTATTGTAATGACAGTACATGACAGGGTTCTGTATTGTAATGACAGTACATGACAGGGTTCTGTATTGTAATGACAGTACATGACAGGGTTCTGTATTGTAATGACAGTACATTACAGGGTTCTGTATTGTAATGACAGTACATTACAGGGTTCTGTATTGTAATGACAGTACATTACAGGGTTCTGTATTGTAATGACAGTACATTGCAGGGTTCTGTATTGTAATGACAGTACATTACAGGGTTCTGTATTGTAATGACAGTACATTACAGGGTTCTGTATTGTAATGACAGTACATGACAGGGTTCTGTATTGTAATGACAGTACATGGCAGGGTTCTGTATTGTAATGACAGTACATGACAGGGTTCTGTATTGTAATGACAGTACATGACAGGGTTCTGTATTGTAATGACAGTACATGGCAGGGTTCTGTATTGTAATGACAGTACATTACAGGGTTCTGTATTGTAATGACAGTACATTACAGGGTTCTGTATTGTAATGACAGTACATTACAGGGTTCTGTATTGTAATGACAGTACATTACAGGGTTCTGTATTGTAATGACAGTACATTACAGGGTTCTGTATTGTAATGACAGTACATTACAGGGTTCTGTATTGTAATGACAGTACATTACAGGGTTCTGTATTGTAATGACAGTACATGGCAGGGTTCTGTATTGTAATGACAGTACATTACAGGGTTCTGTATTGTAATGACAGTACATGGCAGGGTTCTGTATAGGGCGGCGCACAATTTGGCCCAGCGTCGTCCGGATTTGCCCGGTGTAGGCCTTCATTGTAAATAAGAATTTGTTCTTAACTGACTTGCCTAGTTAAATAAAGGTACAATTAAAAATAAAATAAAATTGTATCGCCACTATTGTAATAACCAGCGGGGCTTCAAAGGTCTGCACACCTCAGTGCTGATTGAAGTAGCAGTCAGAACTCTATTCTGTCCTAGCAAGCTCGGTTAGCATTCTCTCTCTACCTTGATGTCTAAATACTCTCTCTCTCTCTACCTTGATGTCTAAATACTCTCTCTCTCTCTCTACCTTGATGTCTAAATACTCTCTCTCTCTCTCTACCTTGATGTCTAAATACTCTCTCTCTCTACCTTGATGTCTAAATACTCTCTCTCTCTACCTTGGTGTCTAAATTCTCTCTCTCTCTACCTTGGTGTCTAAATTCTCTCTCTCTCTCTACCTTGACGTCTAAATACTCTCTCTCTCTCTCTACCTTGATGTCTAAATACTCTCTCTCTCTACCTTGATGTCTAAATACTCTCTCTCTCTCTACCTTGATGTCTAAATACTCTCTCTCTCTCTACCTTGATGTCTAAATACTCTCTCTCTCTACCTTGATGTCTAAATACTCTCTCTCTCTCTCTACCTTGATGTCTAAATACTCTCTCTCTCTCTCTCTCTCTCTCTACCTTGATGTCTAAATACTCTATCTCTCTCTCTCTACCTTGATGTCTAAATACTCTCTCTCTCTACCTTGACGTCTAAATACTCTCTCTCTCTCTA
The DNA here is from genome assembly GCF_964263955.1 of Coregonus lavaretus. Classification (NCBI taxonomy): domain Eukaryota; kingdom Metazoa; phylum Chordata; class Actinopteri; order Salmoniformes; family Salmonidae; genus Coregonus; species Coregonus lavaretus. The sequence goes on along the minus strand of NW_028165977.1, from coordinate 35,391 downwards.
CCTTGATGTCTAAATACTCTCTCTCTCTCTCTACCTTGATGTCTAAATACTCTCTCTCTCTCTCTACCTTGATGTCTAAATACTCTCTCTCTCTCTACCTTGATGTCTAAATACTCTCTCTCTCTCTACCTTGATGTCTAAATACTCTCTCTCTCTCTACCTTGATGTCTAAATACTCTCTCTCTCTACCTTGATGTCTAAATACTCTCTCTCTCTCTACCTTGATGTCTAAATACTCTCTCTCTCTACCTTGATGTCTAAATACTCTCTCTCTCTCTACCTTGATGTCTAAATACTCTCTCTCTCTCTACCTTGATGTCTAAATACTCTCTCTCTCTACCTTGATGTCTAAATACTCTCTCTCTCTCTACCTTGATGTCTAAATTCTCTCTCTCTCTCTACCTTGATGTCTAAATTCTCTCTCTCTCTCTACCTTGATGTCTAAATTCTCTCTCTCTACCTTGATGTCTAAATTCTCTCTCTCTACCTTGATGTCTAAATTCTCTCTCTCTCTCTACCTTGATGTCTAAATTCTCTCTCTCTACCTTGATGTCTAAATTCTCTCTCTCTCTCTACCTTGATGTCTAAATACTCTCTCTCTCTCTACCTTGATGTCTAAATACTCTCTCTCTCTACCTTGATGTCTAAATACTCTCTCTCTCTCTCTACCTTGATGTCTAAATACTCTCTCTCTCTCTCTACCTTGATGTCTAAATACTCTCTCTCTCTACCTTGATGTCTAAATACTCTCTCTCTCCACCTTGGTGTCTAAATACTCTCTCTCTCTCTACCTTGGTGTCTAAATACTCTCTCTCTCTCTACCTTGATGTCTAAATACTCTCTCTCTCTACCTTGGTGTCTAAATACTCTCTCTCTCTACATTGATGTCTAAATACTCTCTCTCTCTCTACCTTGATGTCTAAATACTCTCTCTCTCTACCTTGATGTATAAATACTCTCTCTCTCTCTCTACCTTGGTGTCTAAATACTCTCTCTCTCTCTACCTTGGTGTCTAAATACTCTCTCTCTCTCTACCTTGATGTCTAAATACTCTCTCTCTCTCTCTACCTTGATGTCTAAATACTCTCTCTCTCTCTCTACCTTGATGTCTAAATACTCTCTCTCTCTCTCTACCTTGATGTCTAAATACTCTCTCTCTCTCTCTCTCTCTCTACCTTGATGTCTAAATACTCTCTCTCTCTCTCTACCTTGATGTCTAAATACTCTCTCTCTCTCTCTCTCTCTACCTTGGTGTCTAAATACTCTCTCTCTCTCTACCTTGATGTCTAAATACTCTCTCTCTCTCTCTCTCTCTACCTTGATGTCTAAATACTCTCTCTCTCTCTCTCTACCTTGATGTCTAAATACTCTCTCTCTCTACCTTGATGTCTAAATACTCTCTCTCTCTCTCTCTCTACCTTGATGTCTAAATACTCTCTCTCTCTCTACCTTGATGTCTAAATACTCTCTCTCTCTCTCTACCTTGATGTCTAAATACTCTCTCTCTCTCTCTACCTTGATGTCTAAATACTCTCTCTCTCTCTCTACCTTGATGTCTAAATACTCTCTCTCTCTCTCTACCTTGATGTCTAAATAATCTCTCTCTCTCTCTCTCTACCTTGATGTCTAAATACTCTCTCTCTCTCTCTCTCTCTACCTTGGTGTCTAAATACTCTCTCTCTCTCTACCTTGATGTCTAAATACTCTCTCTCTCTCTCTCTCTCTCTACCTTGATGTCTAAATACTCTCTCTCTCTCTCTACCTTGATGTCTAAATACTCTCTCTCTCTCTCTACCTTGATGTCTAAATACTCTCTCTCTCTCTCTACCTTGATGTCTAAATACTCTCTCTCTCTCTCTACCTTGATGTCTAAATACTCTCTCTCTCTCTCTCTACCTTGATGTCTAAATACTCTCTCTCTCTCTCTCTCTACCTTGATGTCTAAATACTCTCTCTCTCTCTCTCTCTCTCTCTACCTTGATGTCTAAATACTCTCTCTCTCTCTCTACCTTGATGTCTAAATACTCTCTCTCTCTCTCTCTCTCTCTCTCTACCTTGATGTCTAAATACTCTCTCTCTCTCTCTACCTTGGTGTCTAAATACTCTCTCTCTCTCTCTCTACCTTGGTGTCTAAATACTCTCTCTCTCTACCTTGATGTCTAAATACTCTCTCTCTCTCTACCTTGATGTCTAAATACTCTCTCTCTCTACCTTGATGTCTAAATACTCTCTCTCTCTCTACCTTGATGTCTAAATACTCTCTCTCTCCCTTGGTGTCTAAATACTCTCTCTCTCTCTACCTTGATGTCTAAATACTCTCTCTCTCTCTACCTTGGTGTCTAAATACTCTCTCTACCTTGATGTCTAAATACTCTCTCTCTCTCTCTACCTTGATGTCTAAATACTTTCTCTCTCTCTACCTTGATGTCTAAATACTCTCTCTCTCTCTCTACCTTGGTGTCTAAATACTCTCTCTCTCTACCTTGATGTCTAAATACTCTCTCTCTCTCTACCTTGATGTCTAAATACTCTCTCTCTCTCTACCTTGATGTCTAAATACCCTCTCTCTCTCTACCTTGATGTCTAAATACTCTCTCTCTCTCTACCTTGATGTCTAAATACTCTCTCTCTCTCTACCTTGATGTCTAAATACTCTCTCTCTCTCTACCTTGATGTCTAAATACTCTCTCTCTACCTTGATGTCTAAATACTCTCTCTCTCTCTCTACCTTGATGTCTAAATACTCTCTCTCTCTCTCTACCTTGATGTCTAAATACTCTCTCTCTCTACCTTGATGTCTAAATACTCTCTCTCTCTACAGATGTCAACATCCTGAGGTTTTTCTTCAACCTTGGTGTGAAGGTAATGACTCAACTACAGTGCATAACAGCGTATCTTGGTACCTCTTAACAAGCGTCTATAAATACACCACTGACCAACACACTTGTACTATTTCCCCCTCCCCCTCCCCTCCAGGCGTTCACCAACCCCATGTGGCCCCCCCACTCTTACATCCTCCCTCTTCACCAGGCTTACAGCATGCAGCCCAAACTTCCCTCAGTCTCCCTCCCCCTTTCCCACTGGTACCCCTCCCACTCCCCCGCTGTGACCCACACCCCTCCCACCTCCCACCCCCCCACCGCACCCCAGGAGGGGTACGGACACCCCCACCCTCAGTACCCCCCCTCAGGTTTGGGGGGCCTCCATCTCCATGACCACCTCCAGAGACCAACCCTCCAATCAGCTACAGAGCCTCCCCAGCATGTGGAGTTCCGATACGGGCAGGATGGTCGCTCCGGCCTGGGGTATCCATCCAACCTTAATGCCCACCCTGCCACAACCCAACCCATGCCGCTCCAGGCCCGTATGGGCGTCTCTATACCCTGGTGTAGTAACGTTGCCCCACGACCAAACACCTACACTGGGATATGCTCCTTACCCACACCCAAGACACAATACCCTCCACCAGCACCCCGACCTTCACCTCCCAACCAGTACCCGCCTGCACCCCAACCCTCTACCCACACCTCCCAACCTCAATCTCAGCCCTACCCTCCAGCTCCAGCCGCCACCCCCCACTCTCCTCCCTCCGTACCCCAGTACCCCTCAGCGTCTCTGGGGTACTACCCCGCTCCGAGGCTGCCCAGTGGGAACCAGAGCCAGACCCCACTGGATCCTCACCCCGCCAGCGGTGCCTCTTGCCTGGGTATGAGGTCCAGGCACAGCCCCCTGGAGAACCGTCATGCTAATACTACCTCTGTTATCAATATTACTACTGAAGCTGCTGTTACTTCATTGTCGTCTACTGCTGCCTACACAGAGAGGGGTGAGTGCTGACTTCTTCACATTTTTATGGGATCGATTTTTTTGGTTCCAACTTTATCACTCTTTTTACTTGTTCACGCAAAGATTTAGAGTTGGAACACGTTCTCTCCCGTTACTAAACAGAGAGGATTTAGTTGAACACGTTCACTCCCGTTACTAAACAGAGAGGATTTAGTTGAACACGTTCTCTCCCGTTACTAAACAGAGAGGATTTAGTTGAACACGTTCTCTCCCGTTACTAAACAGAGAGGATTTAGTTGAACACGTTCTCTCCCGTTACTAAACAGAGAGGATTTAGTTGAACACGTTCTCTCCCGTTACTAAACAGAGAGGATTTAGTTGAACACGTTCTCTCCCGTTACTAACAGAGAGGATTTAGTTGAACACGTTCTCTCCCGTTACTAACAGAGAGGATTTAGTTGAACACGTTCTCTCCCGTTACTAACAGAGAGGATTTAGTTGAACACGTTCTCTCCCGTTACTAAACAGAGAGGATTTAGTTGAACACGTTCTCTCCCGTTACTAACAGAGAGGATTTAGTTGAACACGTTCTCTCCCGTTACTAAACAGAGAGGATTTAGTTGAACACGTTCTCTCCCGTTACTAAACAGAGAGGATTTAGTTGAACACGTTCTCTCCCGTTACTAAACAGAGAGGATTTAGTTGAACACGTTCTCTCCCGTTACTAAACAGAGAGGATTTAGTTGAACACGTTCTCTCCCGTTACTAAACAGAGAGGATTTAGTTGAACACGTTCTCTCCCGTTACTAAACAGAGAGGATTTAGTTGAACACGTTCTCTCCCGTTACTAAACAGAGAGGATTTAGTTGAACACGTTCTCTCCCGTTACTAAACAGAGAGGATTTAGTTGAACACGTTCTCTCCCGTTACTAACAGAGAGGATTTAGTTGAACACGTTCTCTCCCGTTACTAACAGAGAGGATTTAGTTGAACACGTTCTCTCCCGTTACTAACAGAGAGGATTTAGTTGAACACGTTCTCTCCCGTTACTAAACAGAGAGGATTTAGTTGAACACGTTCTCTCCCGTTACTAACAGAGAGGATTTAGTTGAACACGTTCTCTCCCGTTACTAAACAGAGAGGATTTAGTTGAACACGTTCTCTCCCGTTACTAAACAGAGAGGATTTAGTTGAACACGTTCTCTCCCGTTACTAAACAGAGAGGATTTAGTTGAACACGTTCTCTCCCGTTACTAAACAGAGAGGATTTAGTTGAACACGTTCTCTCCCGTTACTAAACAGAGAGGATTTAGTTGAACACGTTCTCTCCCGTTACTAAACAGAGAGGATTTAGTTGAACACGTTCTCTCCCGTTACTAAACAGAGAGGATTTAGTTGAACACGTTCTCTCCCGTTACTAAACAGAGAGGATTTAGTTGAACACGTTCTCTCCCGTTACTAAACAGAGAGGATTTAGTTGAACACGTTCTCTCCCGTTACTAAACAGAGAGGATTTAGTTGAACACGTTCTCTCCCGTTACTAAACAGAGAGGATTTAGTTGAACACGTTCTCTCCCGTTACTAAACAGAGAGGATTTAGTTGAACACGTTCTCTCCCGTTACTAAACAGAGAGGATTTAGTTGAACACGTTCTCTCCCGTTACTAAACAGAGAGGATTTAGTTGAACACGTTCTCTCCCGTTACTAAACAGAGAGGATTTAGTTGAACACGTTCTCTCCCGTTACTAACAGAGAGAGGGGACAGACTTTTAGAGCTGGGCGATATGAACAAAAATTCATATAAATTGACTGAATGATGTTGATAAATAGAATATTATGTTTATAACATTTATGTGCACCACAGTATAAAATAAAAAGACCCTTAAAACGATTACTTTGAATGTTGTAGCAATCACCCATATTAGCAAACTCATTTCATTTCAAGCCTTACATTTCTCTAGTAGGGCCCTTTTTTAAAGTTATTTATCGTAATCAACGATATCAGCAAAATGTCCAGGATTTAGTGGTCGGTTTGGTCGCGCTCTAATGTTGGGTTTATTGTCTCAGCTCTACAGAATGTTCCTGCGGGCTTCACAGACAGAGGACAGGGAGACATGAAGACGTCTGGCACTCTTCCTCCTAATGAGCAGGTAGAAGTCTTGATGGGGCGGTCATGGGTCATGGTTAGATGGGATACAGCTTATGCCAAATTGATGGGGCGGTCATGGGTCATGGTTAGACGGGCTACAGCTTATGCCAAATTGATGTAAAAGGTGCATGGTCGGGGAGAATGTTTTGCATTTTAGCTAAACCTTACCCCTTTCCTAACTTTAACCTAAATCTTCGAAACTGCTGCGAAAAGTCACTTTTGACCATCTGCTCAAAACCACAGGAATGTTATTTACATCTTGGGTTGTTGGGTCCTATTCATTAGTCCAGTAATGTTATTTACATCTTGTTGGGTCCTATTCATTAGTGCAGTAATGTTATTTACATCCTGAGTTGTTGGGTCCTATTCATTAGTGCAGTAATGTTATTTACATCCTGTGTTGTTGGGTCCTATTCATTAGTGCAGTAATGTTATTTACATCCTGAGTTGTTGGGTCCTATTCATTAGTGCAGTAATGTTATTTACATCCTGAGTTGTTAGGTCCTATTCATTAGTGCAGTAATGTTATTTACATCCTGTGTTGTTGGGTCCTATTCATTAGTGCAGTAATGTTATTTACATCCTGAGTTGTTGGGTCCTATTCATTAGTGCAGTAATGTTATTTACATCCTGAGTTGTTGGGTCCTATTCATTAGTGCAGTAATGTTATTTACATCCTGAGTTGTTGGGTCCTATTCATTAGTGCAGTAATGTTATTTACATCCTGAGTTGTTGGGTCCTATTCATTAGTGCAGTAATGTTATTTACATCCTGAGTTGTTGGGTCCTATTCATTAGTGCAGTAATGTTATTTACATCCTGAGTTGTTGGGTCCTATTCATTAGTGCAGGAATGTTATTTACATCCTGAGTTGTTGGGTCCTATTCATTAGTGCAGTAATGTTATTTACATCTTGGGTTGTTGGGTCCTATTCATTAGTGCAGTAATGTTATTTACATCCTGAGTTGTTGGGTCCTATTCATTAGTGCAGTAATGTTATTTACATCCTGAGTTGTTGGGTCCTATTCATTAGTGCAGTAATGTTATTTACATCCTGAGTTGTTAGGTCCTATTCATTAGTGCAGTAATGTTATTTACATCCTGAGTTGTTGGGTCCTATTCATTAGTGCAGTAATGTTATTTACATCCTGAGTTGTTGGGTCCTATTCATTAGTGCAGTAATGTTATTTACATCTTGGGTTGTTGGGTCCTATTCATTAGTGCAGTAATGTTATTTACATCCTGAGTTGTTGGGTTCTATTCATTAGTGCAGTAATGTTATTTACATCCTGAGTTGTTGGGTCCTATTCATTAGTGCAGTAATGTTATTTACATCCTGAGTTGTTGGGTCCTATTCATTAGTGCAGTAATGTTATTTACATCCTGAGTTGTTGGGTTCTATTCATTAGTGCAGTAATGTTATTTACATCTTGTTGGGTCCTATTCATTAGTGCAGTAATGTTATTTACATCCTGAGTTGTTGGGTCCTATTCATTAGTGCAGTAATGTTATTTACATCCTGAGTTGTTGGGTCCTATTCATTAGTGCAGTAATGTTATTTACATCCTGAGTTGTTGGGTCCTATTCATTAGTGCAGTAATGTTATTTACATCTTGTTGGGTCCTATTCATTAGTGCAGTAATGTTATTTACATCCTGAGTTGTTGGGTCCTATTCATTAGTGCAGTAATGTTATTTACATCCTGAGTTGTTGGGTTCTATTCATTAGTGCAGTAATGTTATTTACATCCTGAGTTGTTGGGTCCTATTCATTAGTGCAGTAATGTTATTTACATCTTGGGTTGTTGGGTCCTATTCATTAGTGCAGTAATGTTATTTACATCCTGAGTTGTTGGGTCCTATTCATTAGTGCAGTAATGTTATTTACATCCTGAGTTGTTGGGTCCTATTCATTAGTGCAGTAATGTTATTTACATCCTGAGTTGTTGGGTCCTATTCATTAGTGCAGTAATGTTATTTACATCCTGAGTTGTTGGGTTCTATTCATTAGTGCAGTAATGTTATTTACATCCTGAGTTGTTGGGTCCTATTCATTAGTGCAGTAATGTTATTTACATCTTGGGTTGTTGGGTCCTATTCATTAGTGCAGTAATGTTATTTACATCCTGAGTTGTTGGGTCCTATTCATTAGTGCAGTAATGTTATTTACATCCTGAGTTGTTGGGTCCTATTCATTAGTGCAGTAATGTTATTTACATCCTGAGTTGTTAGGTCCTATTCATTAGTGCAGTAATGTTATTTACATCCTGAGTTGTTGGGTCCTATTCATTAGTGCAGTAATGTTATTTACATCCTGAGTTGTTGGGTCCTATTCATTAGTGCAGTAATGTTATTTACATCTTGGGTTGTTGGGTCCTATTCATTAGTGCAGTAATGTTATTTACATCCTGAGTTGTTGGGTTCTATTCATTAGTGCAGTAATGTTATTTACATCCTGAGTTGTTGGGTCCTATTCATTAGTGCAGTAATGTTATTTACATCCTGAGTTGTTTTGTCCTATTCATTAGTGCAGTAATGTTATTTACATCCTGAGTTGTTGGGTTCTATTCATTAGTGCAGTAATGTTATTTACATCTTGTTGGGTCCTATTCATTAGTGCAGTAATGTTATTTACATCCTGAGTTGTTGGGTCCTATTCATTAGTGCAGTAATGTTATTTACATCCTGAGTTGTTGGGTCCTATTCATTAGTGCAGTAATGTTATTTACATCCTGAGTTGTTGGGTCCTATTCATTAGTGCAGTAATGTTATTTACATCCTGAGTTGTTGGGTCCTATTCATTAGTGCAGTAATGTTATTTACATCCTGAGTTGTTGGGTCCTATTCATTAGTGCAGTAATGTTATTTACATCCTGAGTTGTTGGGTTCTATTCATTAGTGCAGTAATGTTATTTACATCCTGAGTTGTTGGGTTCTATTCATTAGTGCAGTAATGTTATTTACATCCTGAGTTGTTGGGTTCTATTCATTAGTGCAGTAATGTTATTTACATCCTGAGTTGTTGGGTCCTATTCATTAGTGCAGTAATGTTATTTACATCCTGAGTTGTTAGGTCCTATTCATTAGTGCAGTAATGTTATTTACATCCTGAGTTGTTGGGTCCTATTCATTAGTGCAGTAATGTTATTTACATCCTGAGTTGTTGGGTCCTATTCATTAGTGCAGTAATGTTATTTACATCTTGGGTTGTTGGGTCCTATTCATTAGTGCAGTAATGTTATTTACATCCTGAGTTGTTGGGTTCTATTCATTAGTGCAGTAATGTTATTTACATCCTGAGTTGTTGGGTCCTATTCATTAGTGCAGTAATGTTATTTACATCCTGAGTTGTTGGGTCCTATTCATTAGTGCAGTAATGTTATTTACATCCTGAGTTGTTGGGTTCTATTCATTAGTGCAGTAATGTTATTTACATCTTGTTGGGTCCTATTCATTAGTGCAGTAATGTTATTTACATCCTGAGTTGTTGGGTCCTATTCATTAGTGCAGTAATGTTATTTACATCCTGAGTTGTTGGGTCCTATTCATTAGTGCAGTAATGTTATTTACATCCTGAGTTGTTGGGTCCTATTCATTAGTGCAGTAATGTTATTTACATCTTGTTGGGTCCTATTCATTAGTGCAGTAATGTTATTTACATCCTGAGTTGTTGGGTCCTATTCATTAGTACAGTAATGTTATTTACATCCTTAGTTGTTGGGTTCTATTCATTAGTGCAGTAATGTTATTTACATCCTGAGTTGTTGGGTCCTATTCATTAGTGCAGTAATGTTATTTACATCTTGGGTTGTTGGGTCCTATTCATTAGTGCAGTAATGTTATTTACATCCTGAGTTGTTGGGTCCTATTCATTAGTGCAGTAATGTTATTTACATCCTGAGTTGTTGGGTCCTATTCATTAGTGCAGTAATGTTATTTACATCCTGAGTTGTTAGGTCCTATTCATTAGTGCAGTAATGTTATTTACATCCTGAGTTGTTGGGTCCTATTCATTAGTGCAGTAATGTTATTTACATCCTGAGTTGTTGGGTCCTATTCATTAGTGCAGTAATGTTATTTACATCCTGAGTTGTTGGGTCCTATTCATTAGTGCAGTAATGTTATTTACATCTTGTTGGGTCCTATTCATTAGTGCAGTAATGTTATTTACATCCTGAGTTGTTGGGTCCTATTCATTAGTGCAGTAATGTTATTTACATCCTGAGTTGTTGGGTTCTATTCATTAGTGCAGTAATGTTATTTACATCCTGAGTTGTTGGGTTCTATTCATTAGTGCAGTAATGTTATTTACATCCTGAGTTGTTGGGTTCTATTCATTAGTGCAGTAATGTTATTTACATCCTGAGTTGTTGGGTTCTATTCATTAGTGCAGTAACGTTATTTACATCCTGAGTTGTTGGGTCCTATTCATTAGTGCAGTAACGTTATTTACATCCTGAGTTGTTGGGTCCTATTCATTAGTGCAGTAATGTTATTTACATCTTGTTGGGTCCTATTCATTAGTGCAGTAACGTTATTTACATCCTGAGTTGTTGGGTCCTATTCATTAGTGCAGTAATGTAATTTACATCCTGAGTTGTTGGGTCCTATTCATTAGTGCAGTAACGTTATTTACATCCTGAGTTGTTGGGTCCTATTCATTAGTGCAGTAATGTTATTTACATCTTGTTGGGTCCTATTCATTAGTGCAGTAACGTTATTTACATCCTGAGTTGTTGGGTCCTATTCATTAGTGCAGTAATGTTATTTACATCCTGAGTTGTTGGGTCCTATTCATTAGTGCAGTAATGTTATTTACATCCTGAGTTGTTGGGTCCTATTCATTAGTGCAGTAATGTTATTTACATCCTGAGTTGTTGGGTCCTATTCATTAGTGCAGTAATGTTATTTACATCCTGAGTTGTTGGGTCCTATTCATTAGTGCAGTAATGTTATTTACATCTTGTTGGGTCCTATTCATTAGTGCAGTAATGTTATTTACATCCTGAGTTGTTGGGTCCTATTCATTAGTGCAGTAATGTTATTTACATCCTGAGTTGTTGGGTCCTATTCATTAGTGCAGTAATGTTATTTACATCCTGAGTTGTTGGGTTCTATTCATTAGTGCAGTAATGTTATTTACATCCTGAGTTGTTGGGTCCTATTCATTAGTGCAGGAATGTTATTTACATCCTGATTTGTTGGGTCCTATTCATTAGTGCAGTAATGTTATTTACATCCTGTGTTGTTGGGTCCTATTCATTAGTGCAGGAATGTTATTTACATCTTGTTGGGTCCTATTCATTAGTGCAGTAACGTTATTTACATCCTGAGTTGTTGGGTCCTATTCATTAGTGCAGTAATGTTATTTACATCCTGAGTTGTTGGGTCCTATTCATTAGTGCAGTAATGTTATTTACATCCTGAGTTGTTGGGTCCTATTCATTAGTGCAGTAATGTTATTTACATCCTGAGTTGTTGGGTCCTATTCATTAGTGCAGTAATGTTATTTACATCCTGAGTTGTTGGGTCCTATTCATTAGTGCAGTAATGTTATTTACATCCTGAGTTGTTGGGTCCTATTCATTAGTGCAGTAATGTTATTTACATCCTGAGTTGTTGGGTCCTATTCATTAGTGCAGTAATGTTATGTACATCTTGTTGGGTCCTATTCATTAGTGCAGTAATGTTATTTACATCCTGAGTTGTTGGGTCCTATTCATTAGTGCAGTAACGTTATTTACATCCTGAGTTGTTGGGTCCTATTCATTAGTGCAGTAATGTTATTTACATCCTGAGTTGTTGGGTCCTATTCATTAGTGCAGTAATGTTATTTACATCCTGAGTTGTTGGGTCCTATTCATTAGTGCAGTAATGTTATTTACATCTTGTTGGGTCCTATTCATTAGTGCAGGAATGTTATTTACATCCTGAGTTCATATATTCCCATATCAATGAATTCTCAAATATTGTATTTTCTGTTACGATGTGTGCACTGAACTGACATGCATGATTGTGGATAATGTTCAGAAGACGGGAATTAAATAGTCTATAATGCGCATCACCACAGCAGCTTTAACTCAGACGGCAGTGTGTAGCTTACTGTAGCTGCTGGTAAAGTCACCACAGCAGCTTTAACTCAGACAGCAGTGTGTAGCTTACTGTAGCTGCTGGTAAAGTCACCACAGCAGCTTTAACTCAGACAGCAGTGTGTAGCTTACTGTAGCTGCTGGTAAAGTCACCACAGCAGCTTTAACTCAGACGGCAGTGTGTAGCTTACTGTAGCTGCTGGTAAAGTCACCACAGCAGCTTTAACTCAGACAGCAGTGTGTAGCTTACTGTAGCTGCTGGTAAAGTCACCACAGCAGCTTTAACTCAGACAGCAGTGTGTAGCTTACTGTAGCTGCTGGTAAAGTCACCACATCAGCTTTAACTCAGACAGCAGTGTGTAGCTTACTGTAGCTGCTGGTAAAGTCACCACAGCAGCTTTAACTCAGACAGCAGTGTGTAGCTTAAAACAATCAGACAGACCAATCGGTGCGCCCCACGGGCTAAACGTCCATCCTATATTTTAGATGGTGTCAGTATCAATTTATTTTCATTAATTCAATTTTAGGGGACTAAAATTGGTGAAGCTTGCCGTTTAAAACATGTACAAAATGATCCTCTTTCCTTAAAAGCATTATGGTCATGACTTTCTTAAATGAGAGGGGAGGTTCACTTGGTCCCGCAGACGATTGATCTGAGATCGACTTAAGTTTCAGTCATGGGTTTTTGTTGTTGTTGCTTTAACCCCTGTGTATAGATATTGAGGGTTTCTGATTTGTATTTTTGTATTGTTGCTAAACTAATCTCTCTCTCCTCTCTCTACCCCCCTCTCTCTACCCCCTCTCTCCTCTCTCTACCCCCCCTCCTCTCTCTACCCCCTCTCCCCTCTCTCTACCCCCTCTCCCCTCTCTCTACCCCCTCTCCCCTCTCTCCTCCCCCCTCTCCCCTCTCTCCTCCCCCCTCTCCCCTCCCCCCTCTCCCCTCTCTCCTCTCTCTCTACCTCCCTCTCTCTACCCCCTCTCTCTACCCCCCTCTCTCTACCCCCTCTCTCTACCCCCTCTCCCCTCTCTCCTCTCTCTCTACCTCCCTCTCTCCTCTCTCTACCCCCCCTCTCTACCCCCCTCTCTACCCCCCTCTCTCCTCTCTCTCTACCCCCTCTCTACCCCCCTCCTCTCTCTTCCCTCTCTACCCCCTCTCTCTACCCCCCCTCTCTCCTCCCTCTCTACCCCCTCTCTCCTCTCTCTCTACCCCCCTCTCCTCTCTCTCTACCCCCCCTCTCTACCCCCTCTCCTCTCTCTCTACCCCCCTCTCTCCTCTCTCTACCCCCCTCTCCCCTCTCTCCTCTCTCTACCCCCCTCTCCCCTCTCTCCTCCCCCCTCTCCCCTCTCTCCTCTCTACCCCCCTCTCCCCTCTCTCCTCTCTACCCCCCTCTCTCCTCTCTCTACCCCCCCTCTCCTCTCCTCTCTCTACCCCTCTCTCCTCTCTCTCTACCCCCCCTCTCCTCTCTCTACCCCCCTCTCTCCTCTCTCTCTACCCCCATCTCTCCTCTCTCTACCCCCCTCTCCCCTCTCTCCTCCCCCCTCTCTCCTCCCCCCTCTCCCCTCTCTCCTCCCCCCTCTCCTCTCTCTCTACCTCCCTCTCTCCTCTCTCTACCCCCCTCTCTCCTCTCTCTCTACCCCCCTCTCTCCTCTCTCTACCCCCCCTCTCCTCTCCTCTCTCTACCCCCCCTCTCCTCTCCTCTCTCTCTACCCCTCTCTCCTCTCTCTCTACCCCCCCTCTCCTCTCTCTACCCCCCTCTCTCCTCTCTCTACCCCCATCTCTCCTCTCTCTCTACCCCCCCTCTCCTCTCTCTACCCCCTCTCTCCTCTCTCTACCCCCCTCTCCTCTCTCTACCCCCCTCTCCTCTCTCTCTACCCCCCTCTCTCCTCTCTCTCTACCCCCCCTCTCCTCTCTCTACCCCCCTCTCTCCTCTCTCTCTACCCCCATCTCTCCTCTCTCTCTACCCCCATCTCTCCTCTCTCTACCCCCCTCTCTCCTCTCTCTACCCCCCTCTCTCCTCTTCTCTACCCCCTCCCACCCCTCTCTCTACCCCCCCTCTCTACCCCCCCTCTCTACCCCCCCTCTCTACCCCTCTCTCTACCCCCCCTCTCTACCCCCCCTCTCTACCCCCCCTCTCTACCCCTCTCTCTACCCCCCCTCTCTACCCCTCCTCTCTACCCCTCTCTCTCCTCTCTCTCTACCCCCCCTCTCTACCCCCCTCTCTCCTCTCTCTCTACCCCCTCTCTCCTCTCTCTACCCCCCTCTCCTCTCTCTCTACCCCCCTCTCTCCTCTCTCTACCCCCTCTCTCCTCTCTCTACCCCCCTCTCCTCTCTCTACCCCCTCTCTCTACCCCCCCTCTCTACCCCTCTCTCTCTACCCCCCTCTCTCCTCCCTCTCTCTCTACCCCCCTCTCTCCTCTCTCTCTACCCCCCCTCTCTCCTCTCTCTACCCCCTCTCTCTCTACCCCCCTCTCCTCTCTCTCTACCCCCTCTCTCCTCTCTCTACCCCCTCTCTCTACCCTCCTCTCTCTCTACCCCCCTCTCTCCTCTCTCTACCCCCCTCTCTCTACCCCCTCTCTCTCCTCTCTCTCTACCCTCTCCTCTCTCAGGTCACATGGGTCCCAGAGGGTCACCTGACAACAGTAAGTGCCGAGGCCATGTTCAAGGATGTATCTGTCGGCATGGCGACGCAGGGCGCGGGTGACGCCCCCATGACTCAGAGAGGGGCAGAGTTCAACATGAAAATGACCAACGAGACGACGACGACGGGGAGCTGGAGCGAGGGGGTGGTGACTTCATATTCAGTGACTCCAAGCGGCGAAACTTCATTGGACGGAGACTGGGAGGGAGGGGAGGGGCTCGGCCCTAATGACCCCACCCTCAGAAACGGAACGTTGTTCTACAGTCGCTCCTACAGAGGAGGAGGGGGGAGGGGAGGACACGAGGAGGGAGGAGGAGGGGGAGGGGGAGGGGGAGCTAGAGGGTATAGAGAGAACCGTTGGAGGGGGGAGAGACGGGGGGGAGGAGGTTACCGAGGAGGGGAGAGGAGAGATAACAGGGACGGTTTCCGGGAGCGAGGGGACAGGAGGCAGGAAGGCAGAGGAGACTACCAGGGGTACGGCGCTTCTAAAGGACAGAATGGGAGGGGCCGGGGGAGGGGCTTCCACTACAATCAACAGCAATCCAATGGCAAAGAGGCGGGCTACTCTAGCGGGCTAAGGAACGCCCCTAATACAGATTTGTGAGATTTGATTGGCTGATATGGCTCGTTATTTTTTGAGATTGTGTTTATTTTTTGTTTAGTGGATTTCTGATTCTGATCTGGTATTTTAATCGTCTGATTTGTGGGACTATCTAGCTATCGTTGAACCTTTTCTTTTCTTTTTTTTTTGGTCAAGTGTCTTTTTTTCTCTGTGATATTGGTGCCATCTGGACTGCTGTGTTCCAAATGGCACCCTATCCCCTATTTAGTGCACTACTTTTGATTTGCCCCCATTGTGTGTCATTTGGGATGCTGGACATATTTTCTTTAGATCTCCTCTGAAATATGTTATTCCTGTACAGATAGATGTTATTCCAGATAGTTGTTTTGCATTTTCTATACATTTAATAAAACGTTGCTGTATTATTAGTCCATTGCCTTTTTTCTGTTTCAAAAATAAATAAATAAAAGTTTAAGCACTTCTTCCTGCTGCAATGGAATAAGCAGCGTCCCAAATGGCATCCTATATAAATGAATAAATAGGGAATAAATACAGTTCATTTGGGAAGTATTCAGACCCCTTGACTTTATCCACATTTTGTTACGTTACCGTGTTCTAAATTGATGAAATAGATAAAAATACTACACCCGATACCCCATAATGACAAAGCGAACAGGTTTTTTATAGTTTTTTTGCTAATTTATATTTTAAAAAAAATAATAATGTATTTACATAAGTATTCAGACCCTTTGCTATGAGACTCGAAATTGAGCTCAGGTGCATCCTGTTTCCATCATCCTTGAGATGTTTCTACAACTTGATTGTAGTCCATCTGTGGTAAATTCAATTGATTGGACATGATTTGGAAAGGCACACACCTGTCTATAAAAGGTCCCACAGTTGACAGTGCATGTCAGAGCAAAAACCAAACCATGAGGTCGAAGGAATTGTCCGTAGAGCTCCGAGACAGGATTGTGTCGAGGCACAGATCTGGGGAAGGGTACCAAAACATTTATGCAGCATTGAAGGTTCCCAAGAACACAGTGGCCTCCATCATTCTTAAATGGAATACGTTTGGAACCACCAAGACTCTTCCTAGAGCTGGCCGCCCGGCCAAACTGAGCAATCGGGGGAGAAGGGCCCCATAAGGTATTGTATTTTTAATAAATCTACACAATTTTTTATAAAAACCTGTTTTCGCTTTATGGGGTATTGTGTGTAGATTGATGAGGAAAATGTTTTATTTAAACTATTTTAGAATAAGGAAAAAGGGTCTGAATACTTTCCGAATGCACTGTATGTACACACAATACAGTGAGCTCCAAAAGTATTGGGACAGTCACATTTTTCTGTTGTTTTGGCTCTGTAATCCACCACTTTGGATTTGAAATGATACAATGCAGGCTGTCAGCTTTAATTTTGGGGTATTTTCATCCAAATCGGATGAACCGTTTAGAAATTAGTCCTTTTTGTACATAGTGGACGGGACTAATTCACTCGTGTGTTTAAAGTAATAAAAAAATGTAGTATTTGGTCCTATATTCATAGCACGCAGTGATTACATCAAGATTGTGACTCTACAAACTTGTTCGACGCATTTGCTGTTTGTTTTGGTTGTGTTTCAGATTACTTTGTGCCCTATTGAAATGAATAGTAAATGTATTGTCATTTTGGAGTCACTTTTTTTTATTGTAAATAAGAATGTTTCTAAACACTTTCTACATGAATGTGAATGCTACCATGGTTACGGATAATGCTGACTGAATACCTAAATAATGAGTTAGATGCACAAATATCAAGACATGCTGCCCTCACCATCGCAATAACAAATACTACTGCTGCTGTGGACTTAATACACTTTTTATATTTTCTTCCTTTGGGCGGTGGCAGGTGAATCTATGCTGTATTTTGTAAACCCTATTCTTTCTGTCTCAGTGCCTTCTCTTACAGTGCCCGCAATATAACCTGATAAGACTTGCCCAGATTTGCCAAGTGCCTGGAATATAACCTGATATGATTTGCTTTACAGGATCATCCCTGTCCAACTCCCTCCGCTCAAGCCGTGAACCTCTCCTTCTTCGGAGGATGCAGCTTTTCAAAGACTTGCCATCTATTCGTTGAGCTATATATCCGTGTTCATATTTTGCTTGTTTGTTTTGCTCTTGAAGCGTTTTGAGGTTCTATGAAAAGTTAGAGGACTGTAATTTATTATTATACGCTGTGTTATGAGGGAGAGACTCAAGCGACTTTTCAGATGTGCAAACTGATATTTAATTTCAGAATTGATAAAAAATTAGTTTTAAGGGTTTGGTTAAGGTAAGGGTCAGTTTTTAGATTTTGAAAAGTCTGACCCGTGTGATGAAGCATGTCAGTTTGGGTTCCAGGCTAGCCTTCCTCCTCTCACTATTATAGTAACTCTTGGAGTGAAGGTTGAATTTCCATAGCAACATAGTAATGTTTCAAAAGCTGTTCTGTAGTTGGGTTGTAGTTACGTTGTGGTATTATTTTATAAAACAGGAAAATAACATTCTATTGTGGCAGGTCAGTATGCCACATACACTCAGTGGCCAGTTTATTAGGTACACCCATCTAGTACCGGGTCAGACCCCCCCCCCCCCCCCTTTCCTCCAGAACAGCCTGAATTCTTTGGGGAATTCTACAAGGTGTCGGAAACGTTCCACATGGATGTTGGTCCATGCTGACGCAATGGCATCACACAGTTGCTGCGGATTGGACGTCCGTACATTCATGCTGCGAACAACCCGTTCCATCTCATCTCAAAGATGCTCTATTGGTTTGAGGCACAGGCCACTCAAGTAAACTGAACTCGAAATTATCTGTGTCCTCAATTAAGGACCTGTATAACAACTTATGAACTAAATGAATCAGACTTTCATGGGTCATGCAGGCATTAGACATGCGTTCAATAGTCCCACTGAGCTGGGAAGTGACCAGAATAGAAAGGGCTAGGTGATCCAGTTAGTCCCACTGAGCTGGGAGGTTCTAGGTCATCCAGTTAGTCCCACTGAGCTGGGAGGTTCTAGGTCATCCAGTTAGTCCCACTGAGCTGGGAGGTTCTAGGTCATCCAGTTAGTCCCACTGAGCTGGGAGGTTCTAGGTCATCCAGTTATGTGGCTCCATGTATTGGATGGACTTGTAACTTTTTTTCAATAAATGTATACAAATTAAAGTTATATATATATATATATATACAAAAACTGAACGTGTGACAAAAAATATATATACACTGCTCAAAAAAATAAAGGGAACACTTAAACAACACAATGTAACTCCAAGTCAATCACACTTCTGTGAAATCAAACTGTCCACATTTCACATGCTGTTGTGCAAATGGAATAGACAACAGGTGGAAATTATAGGCAATTAGCAAGACACCCCCAATAAAGGACTGGTTCTGCAGGTGGTGACCACAGACCACTTCTCAGTTCCTATGCTTCCTGGCTGATGTTTTGGTCACTTTTGAATGCTGGCGGTGCTTTCACTCTAGTGGTAGCATGAGACGGAGTCTACAACCCACACAAGTGGCTCAGGTAGTGCAGCTCATCCAGGATGGCACATCAATGTGAGCTGTGGCAAGAAGGTTTGCTGTGTCTGTCAGCGTAGTGTCCAGAGCATGGAGGCGCTACCAGGAGACAGGCCAGTACATCAGGAGACGTGGAGGAGGCCGTAGGAGGGCAACAACCCAGCAGCAAGACTGCTACCTCCGCCTTTGTGCAAGGAGGAGCAGGAGGAGCACTGCCAGAGCCCTGCAAAATGACCTCCAGCAGGCCACAAATGTATGTGTCTGCTCAAACGGTCAGAAACAGACTCCATGAGGGTGGTATGAGGGCCCGACGTCCACAGGTGGGGGTTGTGCTTACAGCCCAACACCGTGCAGGACGTTTGGCATTTGCCAGAGAACACCAAGATTGGCAAATTCGCCACTGGCGCCCTGTACTCTTCACAGATGAAAGCAGGTTCACACTGAGCACATGTGACAGACGTGACAGAGTCTGGAGACGCCGTGGAGAACGTTCTGCTGCCTGCAACATCCTCCAGCATGACCGGTTTGGTGGTGGGTCAGTCATGGTGTGGGGTGGCATTTCTTTGGGGGGCCGCACAGCCCTCCATGTGCTCGCCAGAGGTAGCCTGACTGCCATTAGGTACCGAGATGAGATCCTCAGACCCCTTGTGAGACCATATGCTGGTGCGGTTGGCCCTGGGTTCCTCCTAATGCAAGACAATGCTAGACCTCATGTGGCTGGAGTGTGTCAGCAGTTCCTGCAAGAGGAAGGCATTGATGCTATGGACTGGCCCGCCCGTTCCCCAGACCTGAATCCAATTGAGCACATCTGGGACATCATGTCTCGCTCCGTCCACCAACGCCACGTTACACCACAGACTGTCCAGGAGTTGGCGGATGCTTTAGTCCAGGTCTGGGAGGAGATCCCTCAGGAGACCATCCGCCACCTCATCAGGAGCATGCCCAGGCGTTGTAGGGAGGTCATACAGGCACGTGGAGGCCACACACACTACTGAGCCTCATTTTGACTTGTTTTAAGGACATTACATCAAAGTTGGATCAGCCTGTAGTGTGGTTTTCCACTTTAATTTTGAGTGTGACTCCAAATCCAGACCTCCATGGGGTTGATAAATTTGATTTCCATTGATAATTTTTGTGGGATTTTGTTGTCAGCACATTCAACTATGTAAAGAAAAAAGTATTTAATAAGATTATTTCATTCATTCAGATCTAGGATGTGTTATTTTAGTGTTCCCTTTATTTTTTTTGAGCAGTGTACATCAAGCCATGATGGCTATTTTCGAATGAATAAGGCAGGTAATGATATTTCAGAAAGAACTGTAAATGTCACACGTTGTTTGGCACGACCTTCAACAAGGAGTTTTGTAAGGCGTTCAGTTTCCCCCTTCGGTTCATTTATGGACTTTATCACCAATGTATGTTTTACAATGTATGTAAAATGCATAACAGGACGTTTGAGAACTACCATTAGGCACAGATCTAGGATCAGTGTACCCCCCCACGCCCTAACCTTCACCATAGGGGAGAATAACTGTCCCTAGATCAGTGTCTAGGTCTAACGTTACAGCTTCATTACTAGGGAGAGAAAGATGCGACGAGAGAAGAGAAAGAAAGCCAGAGAAAAAAAAAGTGCGTAAATGCTCTTTCGTTCTATCTAGGAGAGAAGCCGGAAGGAAAGGTTGTGCGAGAAAGGCCTACGCATTATGTTGTGCGACAGAAGTGCCTCCACTTCCCGTGTCGTCATCAACATGCGACCAAACCGGGAGCGAGAAGTGGGAGATTCGAAGTAGCAAAACAAACAACAGTTATTTAATATTTCATTAAACGATGCCATCTACGATCACTTAAAACGACGAGGAAAACCACGACATCGGAGTAAGGTAATATAACTTACTGTGTATAAGAAAGTTCATGTTCCTTGTCTCTGGCACAAATGGATTTGCATGACTGTTAACATAGCTAGCTAACTCGATAGAGATGCGAAAAGGGTTATCGACGTGAGGCTTGTCATTGTCAAGTTGGCAACTCCTATGGTAATCGATACTGTATTGTGTATACTACTAGTGCACGTTACTTCAGGCTTGAATTGAAAAGCCCCTGCTCTCTCCTCGTACCCATCAGCCCTGGTATCTCGCCGTGATCATATCATTAGTATTTTGCGTTGTGGCCGCACAAACACCGGTTCGAATCCAGGTCACTGCATTGCGATACACAATGTCACGCCATAAGGGCTGTTTTTGAATGAAAAAGGTAGGTCATTATATTTTCGGAAAGAACTGTAAATGTCACATGTTGTTTAGCGTGACAATGACGAGTTAACAAGGCAGCACAAACTAACAGATCCAAATATTGTGGACTCGCAAAATAGTGTGGCACATTTTAATATGCAGGTAAATCTTTTGACATAATGGTTTGATCTTGTAGAATATATTTCTTACTTGTAAACACATTCTCAAACGTGTAACTGATGAGTTGTGAATATGAAAAATATGACATTTGTAGTTCTAATCGCATTCGCAAACGTCATATTTGCGAGCAATAATTGCATCTGTACACCTGCGCATGTCACTACCATGACAAAAAGATTGGTAGATGTTGCAAACAAGGAGAGAGAGAGCCAGGAGCGCTTGGTGGGACCTGTTTCTTCTAACCAATCAGATGAGATTTTCATAGACCAGTATACTCTACACTGGTTGGTTGGTGACAGCTCCCATGGGCCGTGATGTCTGGCAGAACCACCTGTCAATCACGACGTGGGTTACGGTTTGCGCCGTGTCCACTATATAATCCCAGCTGTCATGGTGGGTAACTTTAAATGTCTTTCTTTTATGGCTAGGTAACAAGCTTTCTTCTTCTTTGTAATACGTTTTTGGAAGCTAACTCTAACGTTGTAGTCTGATGCTAGCTACCGAAATTGATTTGGTAAAGTTATTTAGCGAAGTATTTTGCGAGCTAGATTCTGTGTGGATCCATAGCTAGCTAGCATAATCATTAGAAAAGTAATCATTTACCTGCGAAGACCTAGCAACTGAGATAAATCCCAAGATGTATTGATCACCCAGTTCGATCTGGAGTTTTAGTAGAAGCACGACCCCGCCTAACTGGGAGTGGATTGTAGCCTGGAGAGGGGGTACAGACCATTTGTAAATGGTTTAGATAGGGTTTTACATTAATCAAAGGGCAGTAGCTACAGATTCACAGAATGCAGCCAATGTCAAATCTAAATAAATTATTTTCTACCCTTCAGTCGTGCTTCTACTAAAACTCCAGATCGAACTGGGTGATCAATAAATCATGGGATTTATTTCAGTTGCTAGGTCTTCGCAGGTAAATTATTTATTTTCTAATGATTATGCTAGCTAGCTATGGATCCACACAGAATCTAGCTAGTTAGCTTAAAAATAGTTTACAAAATAACTTTACCAAATCGTTTTCGGTAGCTAGCATCAGACTACAGCGTTAGTTATCTTCCAAAAACGTATTACAAAGAAGAAAAAAGCTTGTTACCTAGCCATAAAAGAAAGACATTTAAACTTACCCGCCATGACAGCTGGGCTTCTATGGTGGACATTGCGCAAGCAGTAACCTTGTAATCAAGTCGTGATTGACAGGTGTTTGCGCCAGACAACACGGCCCATGTGAGCTATACTGGTATATGAAAATCTCATCTGATTGGTTAGAAGAAACATGTCCCACCTCCAAGAGCTCCTCTCTTTCTCATTTACATTTTAGTCATTTAGCAGACGCTCTTATCCAGAGCGACTTACAGTTAGTGAATACATATTATTATGTTTTTTTTTTTTCATACTGGTCCCCCGTGGGAATCGAACCCACAACCCTTGCGTTGCAAACGCCATGCTCTATCAACTGAACTACATCCCTGCCGGCCATTCCCTCCCCTACCCTGGACAACGCTAGGCCAATTGTGCGCTGCCCATGAGTCTCCCGGTCGCGGCCGGCTGCGACAGAGCCTGGATTCGAACCAGGATCTCTAGTGGCACAGCTAGCACTGCGATGCAGTGCCTTAGACCACTGCGCCACTCAGGAGGCACGGTGCAACATCTACCAATCTTTTTGTAATGGTAGGGCGCTAAAGCACTGCCAAAAGTCTGAGTGCGCAAAATTGACATGCGCAGGTGTACAAATGCAATTATTGCTCGCAAATATTAAGTTACAAGTTTGCGAATGTAATTACAACTACAGATTTTATTATTTCATGTTCACAACTCATCAGTTACACACTTGCAAATTTGTGTTTACAACTATAAATATATTCTACAAGCTCCAAATCATTAGGTCCATGATTTACCTCCATACCGCTGCTGTAGCTACGTGACTGAGACCGATGTGATCAAAGCCTACAACATCATCTAGAGCTGTGTGGTGATCCTATGTTGAGCAGTGTGGTGATCCTGTGTTGAGCAGTGTGGTGATCCTGTGTTGAGCAGTGTGGTGATCCTGTGTTGAGCAGTGTGGTGATCCTGTGTTGAGCAGTGTGGTGATCCTGTGTTGAGCAGTGTGGTGATCCTGTGTTGAGCAGTGTGGTGATCCTGTGTTGAGCAGTGTGGTGATCCTGTGTTGAGCAGTGTGGTGATCCTGTGTTGAGCAGTGTGGTGATCCTGTGTTGAGCAGTGTGGTGATCCTGTGTTGAGCAGTGTGGTGATCCTGTGTTGAGCAGTGTGGTGATCCTGTGTTGAGCAGTGTGGTGATCCTGGGTTGAGCAGTGTGGTGATCCTGTGTTGAGCAGTGTGGTGATCCTGTGTTGAGCAGTGTGGTGATCCTGTGTTGAGCAGTGTGGTGATCCTGTGTTGAGCAGTGTGGTGATCCTGTGTTGAGCAGTGTGGTGATCCTGTGTTGAGCAGTGTGGTACATTGCATTTATGCACCTCTGCTGTAGATGACCTGTGTTTGTCTAGCTCTTAAACTCAAGGCGCCATTCTGCCTTCTCCCTACCTTTGGCAGACATTCTGCCTTCTCCCTACCGTTGGCAGACATTCTGCCTTCTCCCTACCGTTGGCAGACATTCTGCCTTCTCCTTACCGTTGGCAGACATTCTGCCTTCTCCTTACCGTTGGCAGACATTCTGCCTTCTCCCTACCGTTGGCAGACATTCTGCCTTCTCCCTGGCAGACATTCTGCCTTCTCCCTGGCAGACATTCTGCCTTCTCCCTACCGTTGGCAGACATTCTGCCTTCTCCCTACCGTTGGCAGACATTCTGCCTTCTCCCTACCGTTGGCAGACATTCTGCCTTCTCCCTACAGTTGGCAGACATTCTGCCTTCTCCCTACAGTTGGCAGACATTCTGCCTTCTCCCTACCGTTGGCAGACATTCTGCCTTCTCCTTACCGTTGGCAGACATTCTGCCTTCTCCCTACCGTTGGCAGACATTCTGCCTTCTCCTTACCGTTGGCAGACATTCTGCCTTCTCCCTACAGTTCCCCAACGACTGACTCATGTGAACTACAATCGAAACGCTGTGTTTTAACATTTAGAAACGTCAATAATCCCCCAGTAAGATGGTGTGGCGGTCTGGCATGGACACCCCCCAGTAAGATGGTGTGGCGGTCTGGCATGGACACCCCCCAGTAAGATGGTGTGGCGGTCTGGCATGGACACCCCCCAGTAAGATGGTGTGGTGGTCTGGCATGGAGACCCCCCAGTAAGATGGTGTGGCGGTCTGGCATGGACACCCCCCAGTAAGATGGTGTGGCGGTCTGGCATGGACACCCCCCCAGTAAGATGGCCACCATCATAGAATATAATTACTAGAAGGGGCGTAGCCCATCAAGTTTCTTACACTGCTCAACCAAATGCTTCCTTGCAGGTTCGTTCTCGACACTGCAACAACAATAAGAAATAAGTGAAGAGAAGAACACGAATAGAATAAAGGTTTTAGCGTAAGTCGTAGGAAATGATGGCGTGAACGTTCGGAGAAAACAAAGCAATAATTAACGGCGTAAAGCCAAGTCTAGCAGGAGTCTGTCAGCGCCGCCATCATCGTCCTATCAGACAACAGCAGTTGGACTGCACCCTCGTGGGTACACTAATGTAATTCATTCTAATTTCTGTGGTTGTGCTCCCTTCCTGTGTTGTGCAGCATGGCGACCCCCAGTAAGACCCCGCCGGGCTCTGACCCCAAGCAGCTGGAGAGGACCGGGACAGTCCGGGAGATCGGCTCTCAGGCTGTGTGGTCTCTGTCTTCATGTAAACCAGGTGAGTTCAGTTGGGTTCTATTCATTAGTGCACACCTGTTATGAGAATTATTTAACAAACTATTTCAGTGTCTCTGTGGATCAAGTAACGGCCAGAGTCCCGGTCCGCATAGTCAGAGATGTTTATTAATTGAGAATTCTGTTATCACAATTTCACAAGTCCGTCTTTTATACTCACACGTCATACAAAAATCCCTCCCCTCTTTAGGCAGGCTGTTTTCCTCTGCTCTCCTGACCATCAGGTCACACACACACGTTCTTATCATAGGCTGCATTCCTTAAGTTATCGCCGTCCTCACAATATTCTGCACCATGTTTCATACTCCTTAAAAAGCCTAAAAGTCTCTCTCCTCCCTAAATTGGGAGGCCTCTTTATCTTGGTTTCTCAGTTGTCTGTAGACAGTTCTCCTTGTCCTTTGTTGTCTGGTCTAACTCTTACTCACATTGCTAAATAGTAGCTCAATGTCATAGTCTTTACTGGTCCTACACTCACACATTCTAACACATTTCACACAATTTCAGGGTGTAATAATTAGTCATTTAATAATTATTCTATCAACACCGCAGCAAAATGTTTTGCAAAGGTAATGTAAACAAGAGTTTCTTAATGGACAAAACCTCCCGGTTTCAGTCTGTTTGTTGTCTGATGAACACAACCCTGGGGTTCTCTCTCTCTCCTCCTCTCTGATGAACACAACCCTGGCGTTCTCTCTCTCTCCTCCTCTCTGATGAACACAACCCTGGCGTTCTCTCTCTCTCCTCCTCTCTGATGAACACAACCCTGGCGTTCTCTCTCTCTCCTCCTCTCTGATGAACACAACCCTGGCGTTCTCTCTCTCTCCTCCTCTCTGATGAACACAACCCTGGCGTTCTCTCTCTCTCCTCCTCTCTGATGAACACAACCCTGGCGTTCTCTCTCTCTCCTCCTCTCTGATGAACATAACCCTGGCGTTCTCTCTTTCTCCTCCTCTCTGATGAACACAACCCTGGCGTTCTCTCTCTCTCCTCCTCTCTGATGAACACAACCCTGGCGTTCTCTCTCTCTCCTCCTCTCTGATGAACACAACCCTGGCGTTCTCTCTCTCTCCTCCTCTCTGATGAACACAACCCTGGTGTTCTCTCTCTCTCCTCCTCTCTGATGAACACAACCCTGGCGTTCTCTCTCTCTCCTCCTCTCTGATGAACACAACCCCGGCGTTCTCTCTCTCTCCTCCTCTCTGATGAACACAACCCTGGCGTTCTCTCTCTCTCCTTCTCTCTGATGAACACAACCCTGGCGTTCTCTCTCTCTCTCCTCCTCTCTGATGAACACAACCCTGGCGTTCTCTCTCTCTCCTCCTCTCTGATGAACACAACCCTGGCGTTCTCTCTCTCTCCTCCTCTCTGATGAACACAACCCTGGCGTTCTCTCTCTCCTCCTCTCTGATGAACACAACCCTGGCGTTCTCTCTCTCTCCTCCTCTCTGATGAACACAACCCTGGCGTTCTCTCTCTCTCCTTCTCTCTGATGAACACAACCCTGGCGTTCTCTCTCTCTCTCCTCCTCTCTGATGAACACAACCCTGGCGTTCTCTCTCTCTCTCCTCCTCTCTGATGAACACAACCCTGGCGTTCTCTCTCTCTCCTCCTCTCTGATGAACACAACCCTGGCGTTCTCTCTCTCCTCCTCTCTGATGAACACAACCCTGGCGTTCTCTCTCTCTCCTCCTCTCTGATGAACACAACCCTGGCGTTCTCTCTCTCTCCTCCTCTCTGATGAACACAACCCTGGCGTTCTCTCTCTCTCCTCCTCTCTGATGAACACAACCCTGGCGTTCTCTCTCTCTCCTCCTCTCTGATGAACACAACCCTGGCGTTCTCTCTCTCTCCTCCTCTCTGATGAACACAACCCCGGCGTTCTCTCTCTCTCCTCCTCTCTGATGAACACAACCCTGGCGTTCTCTCTCCTTCTCTCTGATGAACACAACCCTGGCGTTCTCTCTCTCTCTCCTCCTCTCTGATGAACACAACCCTGGCGTTCTCTCTCTCTCCTCCTCTCTGATGAACACAACCCTGGCGTTCTCTCTCTCTCCTCCTCTCTGATGAACACAACCCTGGCGTTCTCTCTCTCTCCTCCTCTCTTATGAACACAACCCTGGCGTTCTCTCTCTCTCCTCCTCTCTGATGAACACAACCCTGGCGTTCTCTCTCTCTCCTCCTCTCTGATGAACACAACCCTGGCGTTCTCTCTCTCTCCTCCTCTCTGATGAACACAACCCTGGCGTTCTCTCTCTCTCCTCCTCTCTGATGAACACAACCCTGGCGTTCTCTCTCTCTCCTCCTCTCTGATGAACACAACCCTGGCGTTCTCTCTCTCTCCTCCTCTCTGATGAACACAACCCTGGCGTTCTCTCTCTCTCCTCCTCTCTGATGAACACAACCCTGGCGTTCTCTCTCTCTCCTCCTCTCTGATGAACACAACCCTGGCGTTCTCTCTCTCCTCCTCTCTGATGAACACAACCCTGGCGTTCTCTCTCTCTCCTCCTCTCTGATGAACACAACCCTGGGGTTCTCTCTCTCTCCTCCTCTCTGATGAACACAACCCTGGCGTTCTCTCACTCCTCCTCTCTGATGAACACAACCCTGGCGTTCTCTCTCTCTCCTCCTCTCTGATGAACACAACCCTGGCGTTCTCTCTCTCCTCCTCTCTGATGAACACAACCCTGGCGTTCTCTCTCTCTCCTCCTCTCTGATGAACACAACCCTGGCGTTCTCTCTCTCTCCTCCTCTCTGATGAACACAACCCTGGCGTTCTCTCTCTCTCTCCTCCTCTCTGATGAACACAACCCTGGCGTTCTCTCTCTCTCTCCTCCTCTCTGATGAACACAACCCTGGCGTTCTCTCTCTCTCCTCCTCTCTGATGAACACAACCCTGGCGTTCTCTCTCTCTCTCCTCCTCTCTGATGAACACAACCCTGGCGTTCTCTCTCTCTCCTCCTCTCTGATGAACACAACCCTGGCGTTCTCTCTCTCTCCTCCTCTCTGATGAACACAACCCTGGGGTTCTCTCTCTCCTCCTCTCTGATGAACACAACCCTGGCGTTCTCTCTCTCTCCTCCTCTCTGATGAACACAACCCTGGCGTTCTCTCTCTCTCCTCCTCTCTGATGAACACAACCCTGGCGTTCTCTCTCTCTCCTCCTCTCTGATGAACACAACCCTGGCGTTCTCTCTCTCTCCTCCTCTCTGATGAACACAACCCTGGCGTTCTCTCTCTCCTCCTCTCTGATGAACACAACCCTGGGGTTCTCTCTCTCTCCTCCTCTCTGATGAACACAACCCTGGCATTCTCTCTCTCTCCTCCTCTCTGATGAACACAACCCTGGCGTTCTCTCTCTCTCTCCTCCTCTCTGATGAACACAACCCTGGGGTTCTCTCTCTCTCCTCCTCTCTGATGAACACAACCCTGGCGTTCTCTCTCTCTCCTCCTCTCTGATGAACACAACCCTGGCGTTCTCTCTCTCTCCTCCTCTCTGATGAACACAACCCTGGTGTTCTCTCTCTCTCCTCCTCTCTGATGAACACAACCCTGGCGTTCTCTCTCTCTCCTCCTCTCTGATGAACACAACCCTGGCGTTCTCTCTCTCTCCTCCGCTCTGATGAACACAACCCTGGCGTTCTCTCTCTCCTCCTCTCTGATGAACACAACCCTGGCGTTCTCTCTCTCTCCTCCTCTCTGATGAACACAACCCTGGCGTTCTCTCTCTCTCCTCCTCTCTGATGAACACAACCCTGGCGTTCTCTCTCTCTCCTCCTCTCTGATGAACACAACCCTGGCGTTCTCTCTCTCTCCTCCTCTCTGATGAACACAACCCTGGCGTTCTCTCTCTCTCCTCCTCTCTGATGAACACAACCCTGGCGTTCTCTCTCTCTCCTCCTCTCTGATGAACACAACCCTGGCGTTCTCTCTCTCTCCTCCTCTCTGATGAACACAACCCTGGGGTTCTCTCTCTCTCTCCTCCTCTCTGATGAACACAACCCTGGCGTTCTCTCTCTCTCCTCCTCTCTGATGAACACAACCCTGGCGTTCTCTCTCTCTCCTCCTCTCTGATGAACACAACCCTGGCGTTCTCTCTCTCTCCTCCTCTCTGATGAACACAACCCTGGGGTTCTCTCTCTCTCTCCTCCTCTCTGATGAACACAACCCTGGCGTTCTCTCTCTCTCCTCCTCTCTGATGAACACAACCCTGGCGTTCTCTCTCTCTCCTCCTCTCTGATGAACACAACCCTGGCGTTCTCTCTCTCCTCCTCTCTGATGAACACAACCCTGGCGTTCTCTCTCTCTCCTCCTCTGCTGACTGGTGAACTCATACAGTGTCTCTGTCCCCCTATCCCTCTCCCTCTCTAGGTTTTGGTGTGGACCAGCTGAGAGATGATAACCTGGAGACATACTGGCAGTCTGATGGATCCCAGCCGCACCTAGTCAACATCCAGTTCAGGTACAGTCTTCCTGCCTGCCTGCCTGCCTGCCTGCCTGCCTGCCTGCCTGTCTGTATGTCCATCTGTCTGCCCCTGTCTGTCTGTATGCCCCTGTCTGCCTGTCTGTCTGTCTGCCCCTGTCTGTCTGTATGCCCAGCTGTCTGCCTGTCTGTCTGTCTGCCCCTGTCTGCCTGTCTGTCTGCCCCTGCCTGTCTGTCTGCCTGTCTGCCTGCCTGTCTGCCTGCCTGTGACTGAATCAGTCAATCAGGATCTCAATGAAGGCATCTCCAACATCATTCTTCCCTCCTTCTCTCCCCAGGAGAAAGACACCTACCTTCCTTCCTTCCTTCCTTCCTTCCTTCCTTCCCTCCTTCCCTCCTTCTCACCCCAGGGGGAAGACTACAGTGAAGATGTTGTGTATCTATGCAGACTACAAGTCAGATGAGATCTAACCCTTACCCTCCTTCCCACCCCAGGGGGAAGACTACAGTGAAGATGTTGTGCATCTATGCAGACTACAAGTCAGATGAGATCTACACCCTAACCCTGACCCTAACCCTTACCCTCCTTCCCACCCCAGGAGGAAGACTACAGTGAAGATGTTGTGCATCTATGCAGACTACAAGTCAGATGAGATCTAACCCTTACCCTCCTCACCCCAGGAGGAAGACTACATGAAGATGTTGTGCATCTATGCAGACTACAAGTCAGATGAGATCTACACCCTAACCCTGACCCTAACCCTTACCCTCCTTCCCACCCCAGGAGGAAGACTACAGTGAAGATGTTGTGTATCTATGCAGACTACAAGTCAGATGAGAGCTACACCCCCAGTAAGATCTCTGTCAGGGTAGGAAACAACTTCCACAACCTGCAGGAGATCAGAGTAAGAACTTTGAAGTTATATTGTGTCAGTGTGTATCAATAACATGTTATGACTGTTATCACTAAGGGCTGTGATGGTACACGTCTTCGGTACGGGACCTCGGTTTGTTCCGCACTACGAACCTGAATGAATACAACAAATAGAACTACTATGCCTACGCTGAGTTGTAGGCCGTTGCTTAGTAAACGCTGCGTTGTAGGCCGTTGCCTCGTTAGTAAACGCTGCGTTGGAGGCCGTTGCCTCGTTAGTAAACGCTGCGTTGGAGGCGTTGCCTCGTTAGTAGCAGGTGGAGGCCGTTGCCTCGTTAGTAAACGCTGCGTTGGAGGCCGTTGCCTCGTTAGTAACGCTGCGTTGGAGGCCGTTGCCTCGTTAGTAAACGCTGCGTTGGAGGCCGTTGCCTCGTTAGTAAACGCTGCGTTGGAGGCCGTTGCCTCGTTAGTAAACGCTGCGTTGTAGGCCGTTGCCTCGTTAGTAAACGCTGCGTTGGAGGCCGTTGCCTCGTTAGTAAACGCTGCGTTGGAGGCCGTTGCCTCGTTAGTAAACGCTGCGTTGGAGGCCGTTGCCTCGTTAGTAAACGCTGCGTTGGAGGCCGTTGCCTCGTTAGTAAACGCTGCGTTGAGGCCGTTGCCTCGTTAGTAAACGCTGCGTTGGAGGCCGTTGCCTCGTTAGTAAACGCTGCGTTGAGGCCGTTGCCTCGTTAGTAAACGCTGCGTTGGAGGCCGTTGCCTCGTTAGTAAACGCTGCGTTGGAGGCCGTTGCCTCGTTAGTAAACGTGCGTTGGAGGCCGTTGCCTCGTTAGTAAACGCTGCGTTGGAGGCCGTTGCCTCGTTAGTAAACGCTGCGTTGGAGGCCGTTGCCTCGTTAGTAAACGCTGCGTTGGAGGCCGTTGCCTCGTTAGTAAACGCTGCGTTGGAGGCCGTTGCCTCGTTAGTAAACGCTGCGTTGGAGGCCGTTGCCTCGTTAGTAAACGCTGCGTTGGAGGCCGTTGCCTCGTTAGTAAACGCTGCGTTGGAGGCCGTTGCCTCGTTAGTAAACGCTGCGTTGGAGGCCGTGCCTCGTTAGTAAACGCTGCGTTGGAGGCCGTTGCCTCGTTAGTAAACGCTGCGTTGGAGGCCGTTGCCTCGTTAGTAAACGCTGCGTTGGAGGCCGTTGCCTCGTTAGTAAAGCAGAGCTGGAAAACATTGTCGGCTGTGCCAATGGGCACGTTATAATCAATATAATAATAATATAATCCTTCATCATCGTTAAATCTCCAGTTTGGGAACATTTTCACGGTGGACTACATCGGCGATGGACAGAGAGTTGTGGGTAAAACGTTAACAGTATGTTCTCCACGGCGCAATGAGAACAGAGTGGCGTGTGTAGCTGTTGTTGTCGGCCAATCACAAGTCACCACAGCGCCACTACAGTTCCTGTGTGGCAAAGCAAATTAGGAGATGATCTAATCAATGGGAGATTGAATTAAACGTGAAATGAGTATATATGGTACCATGACCAAGAGTCAACAGCTTAGGCTGCTATTTTAATCATCTAAATGGAGGTGGGTGTATTTGTATTAATCATCTAAATGGAGGGTGGTGTTATTTGTAACTGTAGGACAGGAAGAAAGCACATGCTCAATTAGCCTAGCTGGGTAGCTAGCTATCATAGCCAACTAGCTTCTCTGGGTTTGATGCAGTCGACAAAATACTACTAAATAATCCTATTGGATGATAAATAACCTAGCTATGACAAGCTAGAAGTTAGTGTTCTAGTGCGAGTCTGCTTGTTATGGTTGGTTGCTGTCTCTCCCCCCCTCCTCCTTGTCGCAAGGCCCTCCTCCGCTTGCTCTCCCTCTCAAGGCCCCTCCTCCGCTTGCTCTCCCTCTCAAGGCCCCTCCTCCGCTTGCTCTCCTCTCAAGGCCCCTCCTCCGCCTGCTCTCCCTCTCAAGGCCCCTCCTCCGCCTGCTCTCCCTCTCAAGGCCCCCTCCTCCGCTTGCTCTCCCTCTCAAGGCCCCTCCTCCGCTTGCTCTCCCTCTCAAGGCCCCTCCTCCGCCTGCTCTCCCTCTCAAGGCCTCCCTCCTCCACTTGCTCTCCCCTCTCAAGGCCCCACCTCCGCCTCCTCTCCCTCTCAAGGCCCCTCCTCCGCCTGATCTCCCTCTCAAGGCCCCTCCTCCGCCTCCTCTCCCTCTCAAGGGCCCCTCCTCCGCTTGCTCTCCCTCGCGCTGTATCAGGTTAATAAAGTAGCTGTATCAGGTTAATAAAGTAGCTGGATCAGGTTAATAAAGTAGCTGGATCAGGTTAATAAAGTAGCTGGATCAGGTTAATAAAGTAGCTGGATCAGGTTAATAAAGTAGCTGGATCAGGTTAATAAAGTAGCTGGATCAGGTTAATAAAGTAGCTGGATCAGGTTAATAAAGTAGCTGTATCAGGTTAATAAAGTAGCTGTATCAGGTTAATAAAGTAGCTGTATCAGGTTAATAAAGTAGCTGTATCAGGTAATAAAGTAGCTGTATCAGGTCTGGTTAATAAAGTAGCTGTATCAGGTTAATAAAGTAGCTGTATCGTGTCTGGGTTAATAAAGTAGCTGTATCAGGGTTTAATAAAGTAGCTTACAAATGGGCTTTTCTGCTACTTCCCTCACTCGGATCCGACCAGGTCTATACGGAACTGGTCGTCCTCGGGTCCGTTCGGGAACGGGTCTCTATATTGAAAAAAAAATTTATGCATATTTGTCCGGGTGGGAAAGCCCCGGGTCCATTTCTGAACGGGTCCAAGTTTTAGACTTCTACTTAACAATCCCTGTCACAGCAGACAATGATGTCACAGCAGACAATGATGTCACAGCAGACAATGATGTCACAGCAGACAATGATGTCACAGCAGACAATGCCAGGAACATTGTGAATGATGTCACAACAGACAATGTTGTCACAAACAGACAATGATGTCACAACAGACAATGATGTCACAACAGACAATGCCAGGAACATTGTGAATGATGTCACAACAGACAATGATGTCACAACAGACAATGATGTCACAACAGACAATGATGTCACAACAGACAATGATGTCACAACAGACAATGCCAGGAACATTGTGAATGATGTCACAGAAACTGGACTTGGGCCACAAATAGGGTGCGTTTTTAAGTTTGCGTATTTAGCCAAATAAACAAAAATTAACTAGAGTAACTGTTGGCATTTCATTTAGCTGCTGTAACCGTAACCGAACAGTGACCCCAAAACAGCAATACGTACCAAACCGTTACACCCCTAGTTATTACGAAGATAGCATTTTTACTTGTATCTCCTCCTCCTCACTCTAACCCCCCTCCTCCTCCTCACCCTCCCCCTCCTCCTCCTCCTCACTCTACCCCCCTCCTCCTCCTCACCCTCCCCCCTCCTCCTCCTCCTCCTCCCTCCTCACTCTTACCCCCCTCCTCCTCCTCACCCTCCCCCTCCCTCCTCCTCCTCCTCCTCCTCCTCCCCCTCCTCCTCCTCCTCTCTTCTCCCCTGCAGCAGTTAGAGATGGTAGAACCTAGTGGTTGGATTCACATCCCCCTTCTGGACACAGTCAACAACCCCATCAGGTAGATTATATTTGTTGTTTTGAAAGGCGTCCTCAAAATACATTGCTTTTGAAAATGTATATTCTATATGTTAAATTCTATGTATATATTTCTTATTTATTCATCAGGACGTTCATGATCCAAATAGCTGTATTAGCCAACCACCCAGAACGGCAGAGGACACACACATGAGACAGATCAAGGTGTACACTCCCGTCGAGGAGAGCTCCATCGGCAAGTTCCAAGATGCACCACGGTCGACTTCATGATGTACCGCACCATCAGATGACACTGAGGGCTCCGGGGTTCTGGGTGGAACCTCTCAGGGTTCCGACCTAGAACATTCCAGAGTTCCGGGTGGAACCCTTTAAGTGTACAGTGTTGACAAATAAGGGAATTGGAATGCCAAGTTTTTATATTGAAATATTATTCTAATTTCAAGTTAACCTGAAATGCTTTTCATTTGAGTACGTGGAGCCCCTCCGGCGTATTACAATCTCTGACTGCGTCCCAAATGGCACCCTATTCCCAATATAGTGCACTCTCTGCGGGAGTCCCTATGGACACTAGTCTAAAGTAGTGCACTATATAGGGAATAGGGTGCCAAGTGGTGAACGATCTCTGTGTTATTGATGTTGATCAATTCCAAATGAGTCTGATGGTCTCCCTTTCGGTTGTTGTCTGATATATATGATAATTGAAGACTTGAATGAGAGCTTATAAGGGCAGCGGTTGCTAATGCTCATGTGACTATACCTACTGTCATGGGAATAAATGTCAAATGTTATGAATTATGTATCTCTGTCTGTTGTTGAATTAAATGTGTTTTGTGTCTGAGCCACATAGGTGTGCTTTTGCTAGCTATAGGTCTGTCTGATCAGTTTTTATACCACAGTTTAACCAGCAGGAGGCACTGTTTCCCCTCTGAAGGGAGAACCTGTTGCTACAGGCCTGGTTGGATGGATAGCGTGCAGGGGGTGGGATGAGGGTTTTAAAAGGAGCTACTTTAACATTTTATACACAGTACCAGTCAACAGTTTGGACACACCTACTCATTCAAGGGTTTTTCTTTATTTTTACTATTTTCTACATTTTAGAATAATAGTGAAGACATCAAAACTATGAAATAACACATATGGAATCATGTAGTAACCAAAAAAGTGTTAAACAAATCAAAATATATTTGAGATTATTCAAAGTAGCCACCCTTTGCCTTGATGACAGCTTTGCACACTCTTGGCATTATATATTATATTTAATATAAAATATATATTGATTTGTTTAACACTTTTTTTTGGTTACTACATGATTCCATATGTGTTATTTCATAGTTTTGCATGTGTTCACTATTATTCTAAAATGTAGAAAATAGTAAAAATAAAGAAAAACCCTTGAATGAGTAGGTGTGTCCCAAACTTCTGACTGGTAGTGTATATTCCCCTTTCGATAGTCACGCAGATCAGTTGTCAAAGGCCTCTGTAAAGGAGATGAGGTTGAGAGAGTTGTCAAAGGCCTCT
>NW_028165978.1:0-13981 GCF_964263955.1 Coregonus lavaretus | reverse complement strand
TCCCTGCCTCCCTGCCTCTCTCTCTCGCTCTCCCTTTCTCACTTTCTCCCTCCCTCCCTCCCTCCCTCCCTCAGGGTGCACTCTGGGTGTACGTTTTTCACACTCAACAGTTTCCTGTGTGTATCAAGAATGGTCCACCGGGGGGATGGGGTGTGCAACTCAAAATTAGGAAGGTGTTCAGTGTACATAACTCACTCAACCATACACACTTGCAAGTGCCTTTTGAACTGGGTATGGTAGTATGTGTCAAGAACTGCAACGCTGTTGGGTTTTTCACGCTCAACAGTTTCCTGTGTGTATCAAGAATGGTCCACCACCCAAGAGACATCCAGCCAACTTGACACAACTGTGGGAAGCATTGGAGTCAACATGGGCCTGCATCCCTGTGGAGCGCTTTCGAGACATTGTAGAGTCCATGCCCCGACAAATTGAGGCTGTTCTGAGGGCAAAAGGGGGTGCAACTCAATATTAGGAAGGTGTTCTTAATGTTTTGTACAGAGAAAACAAACACTCACTCTGGTCTGTGGTCATATTGATATATACTGAACAAAAATATAAACGCAACATGCAACAATTTCAAAGATTTTACTGAGTTAGAGTTCATATAAGGAAATCAGTCAATTAAAATAAATAAATCCGGCCCTAATCTATGGATTTCACATGACTGGGCAGGGGTGCAGCCATGGGTGGGCCTGGGAGGGCATAGGCCCATCCACTTGGCAGCCAGGCCCAGCCAATCAGAATGAGTAAAACTGCACATTTTACAGTGGCCTTTTATTGTCCCCAGCACAAGGTGCACCTGTGTACTGATCATGCTGTTTAATCAGCTTCTTGATATCCTACACCTGTCAGGTGGATGGATTTTCTTCGCAAATGAGAAATGCTCACCAACAGGGAATTTGTGCCCCAAATTTGATAGAAATACACTTTTTGTGGGATTTTTTTATTTCAGCTCATGAAACATGGGACAAACACTTTACATGTTGCCTTTATATTTTTGTTCGGTGTAGTTTCTCCTCTGGTCCTGTCTGTGTGCTCTGTAGGTGAGGTTAAAAGCAGAGAGGTAAACACTGTGTCTCAACACTCTGTTACCCTCTGTTACCCTCTTAGACTGACTGACCAACAAATGGCTTCCTTCCTTCCTGCTGTCTGTTTCACTCCTGTTCTCTGTCCACCTCTAGCCCTCACCCCCCTTTCTCTCGCTACAGTATCTACCATCTCTTGCTTCAATTTCACCCTCTCTTTCTCCCTCTCTCTCTATCTCTACCCCCCTCTCTGTCCTCTTTTCTCTGTGTGTCTGTGGAAGTGGTGTTAGCAGTAATGGTGGTTTATTAAAGTGTCAGCCAAGGTTTTAGCTTGTCCTCCACACAGGAACACCTGCAGCTTTCTCACAGAACAACACACTTTCCCAACCACAGGGACAGCC
The DNA here is from genome assembly GCF_964263955.1 of Coregonus lavaretus. NCBI lineage: Eukaryota > Metazoa > Chordata > Actinopteri > Salmoniformes > Salmonidae > Coregonus > Coregonus lavaretus. Next base: position 12,555 of record NW_028165978.1, on the reverse strand, counting down.
GGGGGAGGGAGGTGTGTGCGCGTGTCTGTATGTGTGTACTAGTGTGTGTCCGCCCGTGCTTGCCGTATGTTTCAATTCCCCTTTAGTCTTAACACCGTGAGAAACATGGGCCATTTTCAAATCCACAGGCTTTATTGGCATGACAAGAGAAGAAACCTGCTTTGCCAATGTTAATAACGACGATAGCCACTTCATCCATCTTTCCTTGGTATAGAGAGAACCTTAGTAGCAGCAGACAGTACTCAGTCTAAACTCCCCAAAGCATTGTTCACAATGGGACATAATTGCGTTGTGAGGGCTACTGAACCCAATAGAATGCAAGGGATCATGTTCAATCAATACAGTTTGTAAACTGGATCCCGACAGTCTTCTCTCTGCGGCTTACATTCCTTACAACACATGCCTGATAATCTATTATTCTGTTTCTCTCTCTCTCCCTCTCTCCCTTCCCTCTCTTTGTCTCCTCTCACCCCCTTTCTCCTCCTCCTCTTTGTCTGTGTTCTCCTCTCCACCTCTCCATAGTTCAGGAGTCACGACCAAGGTGTAGGAAAGTGCACGGGGGTTCTTGTTGAAGCAAGCCACACACAGCAGTCAAGGTGTTAACTGTTATTCTGTCCCCCGCCTACTCTCCTTTTCCCAGTAATACCACTATTATAGACCGCTCCAGATCAGGCATCATCACACACACAAAGGCCCCCTGACCTTGTAGTGTGAATGGAGTATTAACAGTCCGCTTGTGAACACAGGCACACACACACACTCCCACACCTTTCCCCAGAAGGCAGCTCTGAACATGTAACTGTTTTTGTATGATGGTTCTTGGTTCTGATTATCAGTTATATACTCTATCCATAATAGCACAGTTCTACTTTAGCACTAAGTCTACATGACATAACATCCTAAACAGTACACTACCCTGCAGCCCTCTATCCAACCCCTAAATAGTAGATCAGGGCTAGTAGTGGTAGTTCTACTGTCTCTCTGTTCTCTGTGTCCTCTGCCCTGGTTCCTTGGCCCAGTGTGTGGTGCAGCATTATCCAAATGAGACGTTTTTGCCGTTGTTGAGTCGGATGATGAGTTTTGGCAGAGCATTGGCCAGCTACGCCAGGCAATCACAGCCCATTGCCACACACACACACACACACACACACACTAATTACAAGACACACACACAGGGCCTCTCATCTTGAGAGAGAGCGATGGGAGTTGATTATGAAAGAGAGTTAGGATACTGTAAGTGTCCCTACTAAGCCTACCAGAATCTAAGTTTAGAAACTTCTAACATATACTGCCCTTTTTTCTGTAAGAAAAGTGGAGATAAAATGAAATATGAATCTCTCATGTGAAGTTTTATGACTTTACCTACAATAATTATTTATATGTGAAGAGTCCGGACTGGGCTTGATGGGTACCCAATGGTACCTTTAAGCCCATGGGTGTTCCAAATAAGCTCACCTCTTATTTTAATTCATTTCCAAATGTTCAAAATTTATAAACTGGGGGTCCAATTGTATCCACAGAGATCAATGTGGACTTAGGTTTTTGTTCTTGCCTACCTGTACACAGGGGTGTAAAGTACTTAAGTAAAAATACTTTAAAGTACTACTTAAGTAGTTTTTTGGGGTGTATATGTACTTTACTTTACTATTAATATGTTTGACAACTTTTACTTTTACTTCATTACATTCCTAAAGAAATAATGTGCTTTTTACTCGATACATTTTCCCTGACACCCAAAAGTACTTGTTACATTTTGAATACTTAGCAAGACAGGAAAATGGTCTAATTCACACACTTATCAAGAGATCATCCCTACTGCCTCTGATCTGGCGGACTCATTAAACACATGCTTCGTTTGTAAATTATGTCTGAGAGTTGGAGCGTGCCCCTGGCTATCCGTAAATAAATAAAAAACTTGAAAATGTGGCCGTCTGCTTTGCTTAATATTAGGAATTTGAAATTATTTGTATTTTACTTTTGATACTTAAGTATATTTAAAACCAAATACGTTTAGACTTTTACTCAAGTAGTATTTTACTGGGTGACTTTCATGTTTACTTGAGTCATTTTCTATTAAGGTATCTTTACTTTTACTCAAGTATGACAATTGGGTACTTTTTCCACCACTGCCTGTACACACCTGATTCAACTAATCATAGACTTAAATCAAGACATGGTTAGTTGAATCAGGTGTGTTATTGCTTGGTTATATAACAAAAACCTGCACCCACACTGGCCTTCTGTGGATAAGAAGCCATGCACAAAGACCATAACAAACATACGTTTCAATGAATTATCTGAAACCTGATTCATATTTGCTGTACTGCTATTCTTGTTAATTAGTTCAACTTGTCTTCCTAAAGCCTGTCTGAAGACAGTTTCAAATCTCCCTCTCTACCGGTGTATTACAAAGGGACAGGTGGTGGACCAAAAAACAGAATCAGCTGGATGAATGAAGAACAACAATATGACAATGCCCCCACCCAAAAGTGCATGAGTAGTTGCCAAATAGTCATCTTCTTGTCTCTCATTTGTTAGCATTTTTGTCCACCACTTGTAGGTCTTCTATCCCAGATATCCCTCAATCCTGATCTTGTTCTTCTCTCTCTGCATCAACAACTTCCTGTCCACTCCAAACGTCTTGGAGAGAGTACAGCGGTTTCTAATTGTTCATAATTGTTTCTAATCTTGGTAAATGCACCACGGCCAGATGCATAATATGCATAACTGTAGTTTTTGTGTGTTTGAATCAACTTAAATCTTCAGAAAAAAAATATATATACAGTACCAGTCAAAAGTTTGGACACACCTACTCATTCAAGGGTTTTTCTTTATTTTTACTATTTTCTACATTGTAGAATAATAGTGAAGACATCAAAACTATGAAATAACACAAATGGAATCATGTAGTAACCAAAAAAGTGTTAAATAAATCAAAATAGATTTTATTTTGGAGATTCTTCAAAGTAACCACCCTTTGCCTTGATGACAGCTTTGCACACTCTTGGCAGCAGAGTTAACTCTGGGTCTTCCTTTCCTGTGGCGGTCCTCATGAGAGCCAGTTTCATCATAGGGCTTGATGTTTTTTGTGACTGCACTTGAAGAAACGTTCAAAGTTATTGAAATTTTCCGGATTGACTGACCTTCATGTCTTAAAGTAATGATGGACTGTTGTTTCTCTGCTTATTTGAGCTGTTCTTGCCATAATATGGACTTGGTCTTTTACCAAATAGGGCTATCTTCTGTATACCACACCTACCTTGTCACAACACAACTGATTGGCTCAAACGCATTAAGAAAGAAAGAAATTCCACAAATTCACTTTTAACAAGGCACACGTGTTAATTGAAATGCATTCCAGGTGACTACCTCATGAAGCTGGTTGAGAGAATGCCAAGAGTGTGCAAAGCTGTCATCAAGGCAAAGGGTGGCTACTTTGAAGAATCTCAAATATAACATATATTTTGATTTGTTTAACACTTTTTTGGTTACTACATGATTCCATATGTGTTATTTCATAGTTTTGATGTCTTCACTATTGTTCTACAATGTAGAAAATAGTAAAAATTAAGAAAAATGCTTGAATGAGTAGGTGTGACAGAATAGCAAAGTCTACTCATAAAATAATTGGAAACCAATGGTTTGGCGTATAAATATACTGTACACTATAGACTACAATATTATGCAAAGTTAGTATGGATCATATTGAACAATATTTCTTTATTGCCATTTACATTGTGTATAGAGGGAGTGCTTTATGTGCTACTGTACTTTAAGCCCACCTGAGATAAATGTTAAATGTACAAAAATGTAATCTATGTAAACAATGCAAGGTTAATTTAACAGTAAAATAAGACAAAATGCATTTAAAAATGTAAACTGTAAATGTCCCTTATTATCTTGTTGTAGTTGGCCAAGTGATGTTGCTGCTGTGTGACTGTGACATGCAGGCAAGACTGCTAGCATGAAAAACCCATATTTTCAATTGGCAAGAAATAGTCATTAATACCCATGAAATACGCTATCATGTGCATATATCAGTACATTCATCTCTTTGTTTTACATAAAGTATGATCACTTGTCTGAGAAGGTACTTAAAATTTCAACAACAAAAAAGTTTATCTGAGGGTCGCCTCAACACTTTGTTTTGTATCCATTTTTTTTTTAATGAAACATCTTGAATATCAAATACAATATACAGAAATGATTCATTTGAATGAATAAGACTTTTCACCCTTTGAATCCTTTAGAAATATGATTTCAAAAGAGGGTTCATGACATGAAGGATTATTTGTCTTATACTGTTCTATGTAGATGGAGATGGGAGAAGGAAAGACAGGAGGAAGGGGGAAAGAAAGAGAGAGACAGAGAGGATTCACACACTGATCCCAAACATGCACAGGGTCAGGTGTGTGTGTGCGGTCAGGTGTGTGAGGTGACACGGTCAGGGTTCAGTGAACCGTCAGCGCCACGTTCACAACCACTCCCTCTGCTCCGGCTGTTCCTATGGTAACAGGGTTTGGGGGAGAGCGCGGGACGGGATGGTGGAGGAGGGAAAAGAGGGAGGAGGTTGTTAGACATTACAGAGTCACTTTGGTGTTGCTGGGATTTGGCCAATCCTGGCTCTGTGGTTTAAACTGCCCTAATTCCTCGAACCTTCTGAGGATTGCAGGCCTGGACCGTAATAGCTGTGCATGTAGACTCAAAATCCCCCGCCTCTCCTGACACACATACACACACATATTTAGGCTTTAGAAACCAAGCTGGCAAAGTTTGAATGTGCTTAAAACGTTCATGTACAAATCATTCAGAGCAGTGGGACAGGAAATAATGAGATAGACTATGAAGCCGTTTGAAACCTATTGAGATGTACTCTTGGAGACCATGAAGGGGTTTATGACAGTTCTATTATGCTGGAACTGTTGGTTGAGTGAATATGTTTCTCAGGTTGGTGATTTCTCAAGGCTGTTGAGTCTGAAGCATACAGGCTGTGTGTGTGTGGGCGACAGCCGACAGCCATGAGCAACACTGAGGACATACTCAGCAACAACTTCTCTTCCCGACACACAGACAGAGTGTACGGGATAATGAGAACTCTGTCTGTGCGTTCCCATAATGTTTCTCTCATACTTGTTTTCCTTTCTTCTTGCACGCCAGTCGTGGGATGTGGTCCTCACTGCATTGCAACGTCTCAATAGACCACAATGCACCACAGAATACCTTTCACTGTTCAACCGCGGCTCCTGAAAGCTTGTTCACATTATATAAGATGCTTTGTTGACTTATTTTTATTGTTGGATCAGTCCATTAATGGCCTACTTATTAGCCTACATTTGAGTCAAACTAAGCACAAACATTCCCATAGCTGTAGTAGTAGCAGTAGCAGTAGTAATTTGGTCTGAGTGACGGAGCTGACTTTGGTCCACAGCCCCTGAGGGGAACTGATGTTTCTCACTCTTGTTGTTAACCAGATTAGTTCCCTATGTGGGATGGTTACACCACCTCCGAGCATGTTCCGATGACTAGTGTCTGAGGTGCCTACATGGGAGAACTCCATGGTCCAGTAGAGGAATGGAGGTGCGTGTGTTGGAGAGATGTTTGATTGATGTGGGAGGGTGTGTCGGTCTGTGTGTACGTGTGTGTATGTGTGTTCAAGTGGAAACGAAAACAGAGGGAAAGAACAGCAGGGGGACCAGAGCAACCTTCCCCAAAACTCATCCATCCCAAACCACAGTGGGGGGCTGTGTGTGTGTGTGTGTGTGTGTGTGTGTGTGTGTGTGTGTGTGTTAGCGACTACAAGAGGCCATGCTGTGCTCAAAGCTGTGCTTACTGCTAGCCCCACTCATCTGCATCCATCTCTCGCTCTGTCTATTTCTCTCTCGCTCTGTCTCTCTCTCTGCCTGTTTCTATCTCTCCCATGGGCGTCTGCCTCACTCCTCCCTGCATTGATGAGACTGAGACTGATTCCCTCCTACTGTGTACAGGATACACTAGGAATCCTTAGGAACTAGAGCCTAGGTTTTTCCTAGTCAGCTCAAACTCCTCTCCCTATGGAATATAGTTGGATAAGGTTATTTGTGGCCTTTCCTCCTGAAAAAAGTTCTCAAGACAGTACTTGATGTTGTTGTTATTGGTAAACACATCATCATATAGAATGTTAGCTTTGTATATGCTGCCTGCAGCCAATAACATACTGATCTACGCTACCGGTGAAATGTTTTAGAACACCTACTCATTCAAAAAAAAAAGAAGAAAAACCCTTGAATGAGTAGGTGTTCTAAAACTTTTCACCGGTAGTGTATATCCCTAATGGAACAGATCTGAGGTGTGAATAGCATTCATGTTAGTGTGTCTCTCTCTTATCGACGCTTCACTGGTTCAGAGCCAGCTCAGCTATCTTCCTGCCACTGTCTGCTACTGCTGGGAAAGTTGAACTTTCTCTCTTGTGTTAAACCCCTAGTGCAGTTGAGATGGACTCACTCACACACACACACTCACACACAACCAGATAGCTCAGCTGCTCTACTTTATGGAGAGGGGGGAAAGTCTCACAATGTTCCCTGCCAAGGAATGCACACACACACACACACACACACACACACACACACACACACACACAGGCTTTGGCTAAGACTGTAGATCACCCCTCAGTCACGGCCCTGTGCTGCAGGGAGACTGGAGTGATGGAAGCAATAGTTAAGCCATTAAGGCAGACAATTGGCTCAAATTGAGAGGGAGGAGAGAGAGGGGGAAGGAGGGAGAGAAGGAGAGGCTATGGCAGGAGTGGATCCACTCAATGACTTAATCAGTGCCCCAGGACACACTCATGCTGTTTCAGGCTCACACACTGACTGCAATAACACCTTGTCAGCCAGGGCTGCAGAGGCGAAGGGGAGAGAAGCTCATTCCTTTATACTGAACAGATTCACTTTCTCACAGCCATCACCAACCCACAGAGACCAAAGACCTACACAGTCACTTATAACAGATTATGAAGCCTTATGAGCATTCATAGAGCCGTATTTCTGTGCATGGCTGTGTAATGTAGGATCCCCTGTAGCTCAGTTGGTAGAGCATGGCGCTTGCAACGCCAGGGTTGTGTGTTCGTTTCCCACGGGGGGCCAGTATGAAAAATGTATGCACTCACTAACTGTAAGTCGCTCTGGATAAGAGCGTCTGCTAAATGACTAAAATGTAAATGTAATGTCATGTTGGCAGTGGGGGCTGTGATGGGCAGGGTGAATGGTTCAAAGGGGCATTGTGCCTCATCCCTATAGACCCATTCTCTCTCCCAGGCCTCGAACATCCGCACAACAATGAGAGAATGTCTCTGTCTCTCTCTCTCACACACACACAAACACAAACACACACACACACACACACACACACACACACACACACACACACACACACACACACTAACAGACCTTTTACACAGAGTGTGTTAGTGGGTTGTTGTGTGCTTCCTGGGGTGTCTAGGGATGGATATACTGCAGGTGTCATGGCTGGGCTGTGTGCCAGGGGAGCCGTTCATCTCCCGTTTTTAAATGTCTAACGTTCAAGCAACGCTCTGCTTTATGAGTGTGAACGTTGGCGTAACACTTGGTGTTCATCGGGGCCGTAACTCCTGCCTGGTCCCCTCGGCGCTGTGGCTGGGATTTATCGTCCAGCTTCCAGTGGAGTGATTGCCGCGGGGACCGTTAGCGCTCGTTCCCTCGTTCTCTGGCTTGGTCATTTATATGACATGTCCTTTAAGTCCTTTAAAGAATTGGGCGTTTCTGCCGAACGCCTGGGCTCTTTCTGCAAGAGATGGATATGCCGTGTTCAAAGGTCTGTATGTTTTCTCTCTCTCTCTCTCTCTCTCTCTCTCTCTCCCTCATTCTCTCTTTTTATTCCTTCCTTCACTCTTCTTCTCTCTTTTTATTCCCTCCCTCCTTCCTTCTCTCTTCTTCTCTTTTTTTATTCCCTCCCTCCCTCTTTTCCTCCCTCTCTCCCTGAGCTTTATAGAGTGGTATTACGGCAGTCAGCTAGCCAAGCATGGGATTTGGGCTTGTTTTGTTTCTGCCTCTTAAGATAATGCTCTCTCTCCTTTCTCCTGTGGAGAATAACAAAAGTGAAACAAGAGCAATAAAGCATCGACTTCAGCTTGTTTAGTTTGGGTTTTTCCTCTCGTTCCGTGGCACCGCAGGCTGAGGTGCAGACTGAGACTGTGTGTGCCGGTACTCTCTAGACCTATTCATGCAGTTCGCCCGGGGATCAATGGCAACTGTGCTGATTGTTCGATGCTGGGGGACGTTTTAGAGAAGTCGTTAAGATGTAAAACAAGCCATTGTGATCCCAGATTGTTCCCTCAGGGAGTCGTGTTTGTGTGTGTGTGTGTGTGTGTGTGTGTGTGTGTGTGTGTGTGTGTGTGTGTGTGTGTGTGTGTGTGTGTGTGTGTGTGTGTGCGTGTGTGTGCGTGTTTGTGTGCGGAGTCGCACACACCATTTATCTTCTGAAGGCCACTGAGGGATTACAATTTTCTTTAAAAAGCTTACGATGTTTTTATTCGACACACACAATTGAATGTGATTCATGACAACATCGATTACTTGAGCAGAGAGAAAGAAGCAGAAAAATGAAACGTTAGAGACTTAAAAACATGAACTGACTTAACTGTGTGACGGTACCATGTCATGTAGTGCAGTGTGTTGTAATGTAGTCCATGCCGTCAGCACTCAGCAGTCTAAATCCCTTCTACAGAGTGAGCCAGACCTTCATTAACACCACACATTCCCTCTGCTCATCACTACACACACACACACACGCGCACACACACATTTGTTTTACTATCCTTGTGGGGACCAAACAATTGGTTCCCATTCAAAGTCCTATTTCCCCTAACCTTAACTCCTAACCCCTAATTCTAACCCTAACCCTAATTCTAACCCTAAACCTAACCCTTGAGCCTAAAAAAAAAAATCCTTGTGGGGACTGGCAAAATGTCCCCACTTGTCTGAATTTTCCTTGTTTTAATATTCCTTGTGAGGACTTCTGGCCCCTACAAGGATGGTAAAACCAAAAAACACACAGACATTCCCTGGTGTTACTGTCCCCTTTTATAATGGAGTGCAAGGCCTACTTGCTCAGAGAAGCAACACCAGGGAATGTGTTTTCTTGAAATCATGTTATGTGGATTAAATAATGTACAGTTGAAGTCGGAAGTTTACATACACTCAATTAGTATTTGGTAGCATTGCCTTTAAATTGTTTAACTTGGGTCAAACGTTTCGGGTAGCCTTCCACAAGCTTCCCACAATAAGTTGAGTGAATTTTGGCCCATTCCTCCTGACAGAGCTGGTGTAACTGAGTCACGTTTGTAGGCCTCCTTGCTCGCACTAGCTTTTTCAGTTCTGCCCACAAATGTTCTATAGGATTGAGGTCAGGGCCTTGTGATGGCCACTCCAATACCTTGACTTTGTTGTCCTTAAGCCATTTTGCCACAACTTTCGAAGTATTCTTGGGGTCATTTGCAACCAAGCTTTAACTTCCTGACAATTTTCCTTCCTCATGATGCCATCTATTTTGTGAAGTGCACCAGTCCCTCCTGCAGCAAAGCACCCCCACAGCATGATGCTGCCACCCCCGTGCTTCACGGTTGGGATGGTGTTCTTCAGCTTGCAAGCTCCCCTTTTTCCTCTAAACATAACGATGGTCATTATGGCCAAACAGGTCTATTTTTGTTTCATCAGACCAGAGGACATTTCTCCAAAAAGTAAGATCTTTGTCCCCATGTGCAGTTGCAAACCGTAGTCTGGCTTTTTTATGGCGGTTTTGGAGCAGTGGCTTCTTCCTTGCTGAGCGGCCTTTCAGGTTATGTCGATATAGGACTCGTTTTACTGTATATACTTTTGTACCTGTTTCCTCCAGCATCTTCACAAGGTCCTTTGCTGTTGTTCTGGGATTGATTTGCACTTTTCACACCAAAGTACGTTAATCTCTAGGAGACAGAACGCATCTCCTTCCTGAGTGGTATGACGGCTGCGTGGTCCCATGGTGTTTATACTTGCGTACTAGTGTTTGTACAGATGAACGTGGTACCTTCAGGCGTTTGGAAATTGCTCCCAAGGATGAACCAGACTTGTGGAGGTCTACTATTTTTTTTCTGAGGTCTTGGCTGATTTCTTTTGATTTTCCCATGATGTCAAGCAAAGAGGCACTGAGTTTGAAGGTAGGCCTTGAAATACATCCACGGGTACACCTCCAATTGACTCAAATGATGTCAATTAGCCTATCAGAAGCTTCTAAAGCCATGACATAATTTCCTGGAATTTTCCAAGCTGTTTAAAGGCACAGTCAACTTAGTGTATGTAAACTTTTGACCCACTGGAATTGTGATACAGTGAATTATAAGTGAAATAATCTGTCTGTAAACAATTGTTGGGAAAATTACTTGTATCATGCACAAAGTAGATGTCCTAACCGACTTACCAAAACTATAGTTTGTTAACAAGAAATGTGTGGAGTGGTTGAAAAACGAGTTTTAATGACTCCAACCTAAGTGTATGTAAACTTCCGACTTCAACTGTATGTATGGAAGCTCCCCTTACTAGGGATTGTGCTGTTTATCATTTTGAGCTGAACAAAGAGGTGTAATGGGTTCGCACCAAAAATATGTTGCATAAAGCTTACTTCATTATTAGATGTTTTTAATGTTTTACTGCATCAGGGATAGGCTTCACAGCCTTCTTCAGTGTGTAGGTACAATTTACTTTAATTCAAAACAGCATTTGTAAAGAACAACAGATGAGCAGCAGATGCTTCTAATCAGGGATGCCACTCATCTGCCAATCAGGGACATGGCCCCTCTAGTCTACCTGTATACAAATGAGTCACAAAAAGATACAGAATTATAGGGTATGGGAGCGGGCACAAAGGGCAACTCACAAATCAATCGCCGCAGGTGTCCGCTCACCTAAATACATCACATAAATTAATGAGATAGCCCACCACAAAGGACATTAGGCAAAGCCGTTCAGAAATATGTGGAGCCAACCCATAAATGATATGCAAAATCTGATCTGGACAGTGTTCTTGTATAACAGTCTAAATGTAGCTTATAGGAAGGATGTGAAATCTAATTCTTCATTTAAACTGTGTGGAGAGACAGAATTGTATTGATATATCCACATGGCTTCTCTTTGAAGTCATTTGTTGTCATAGTCCCCTCCTCTACGTGGTGGATGAACTTTTTAGATCCCGACGCAACGCAATTAATTAATAGAATGATTTTGTTTTATAATGTGTCTCGCAACTGGCGAGGTGATATGTTGACGTCTAATAGTGGATTTATGTTCTCCAAGACGTACTTTCAAGGCGTGGGATGTATTTAGTTATTTATTTAGTTATTTTTCTGCTGAACATAACCTGAACATTACAGGCTACACAGTGAACCCAGCCTTGAGCCAGCTGCTACCCCAGTGGACCTCTCCTTCCCATCTTCCTGAGAATGTCAATACTGTGTACTTTCACATCTTCCATGTCATGTCAGATGTAGCTTCTATGATCTATGTAACCTAGCGCCCCCTGTTGTCTCTTTTCAGTAACGGCACGGCCGGGAAGATGAACGGGGCATTGGAGCATTCGGACCAGCCCGACCCAGACGCCATCAAGATGTTCGTGGGCCAGATCCCTCGCTCCTGGTCAGAGAAGGAACTGAAGGAGCTGTTTGAGCCCTACGGGGCCGTCTATCAGATCAACATCCTCCGAGACCGCAGCCAGAACCCTCCACAGAGCAAAGGTATGGGGGAGAGACGGTCGTACACACACACACACACACACACACACACACACACAACAGCCAGAACGCTCAGCCGAACAAAGATAAGATGGAGAATCACTCACTCACTCACAGTTTATGGAATCCTCCACAGAGCAAAAGCAAGGATTAAACATAAAAGCATACTGTACAGTACACCAGGCATACTGTACAAATGCCATCAATGCCAGCCTGATATTTCTCTGAAACTGTGTCTTTAACACAAACACAATTGATATCTACATTTTCATCTCATCCACCTTTTCCTGATGAACTTGTCAAGTTAGAGAAAACAAGAGGCAGCAGCAATGAGACAATGCTGCTGCCACATTAGCAGACACACATCAGACACAGAGAGAGAGAGAGAGCACCGAATGCACTGTGATGACAGGCAGCATGAGGAGGCAGTGGAGTAGGCAGACGGAAGATGTATGGGGGAGAGGGAGACGGAGAGAGAGGGGATTTCGGTAAAGGCCGCTGCAGACACACCTGTTTATGTCATATTTTATTTATCTTCACTAAATTAGGAAGAATGGAAAAGAAGGAGCAAGAGATTTCCCTCCCATCCCCACAGCATCTCTCTGTTTTGCGCTCTCTTTTCCCTCCTCTCTTTCTCCATCCCTCTCTCTCTTTCTGAGTCACAAGCTCCCACAATCCTTAACATAGTAATTCACCAGTCTGCCAAGAGGAGACAGGGACACACCTAAATCAAATCGTTCGGCCTAAGCTGTCATGTGCTGTGTGTTCTTATGCGTTTG
>NW_028165979.1:55000-139772 GCF_964263955.1 Coregonus lavaretus | reverse complement strand
CAGGGGCAGGACTGAGATGGTTGAGTATACAGTATAGTATATATATCCCCCCCCCCCCCCCCCATACGTATGTGTAAGATAGAGGGGTTGATGCAGGAAGTGTACCAGGGACATGGTGACCGTCTCCAGAGAGAGGAAGCTGTAGCCGTCCCTGTCCCCTTCAGTCAGTTCCTGGTTCCCTGCAGGGTGTCTATGAGGATCTTGTTGTACTCTGCCAGCTGCCTGGAGACAGTCTTCACCAGCGGACGGTAGTCACTCTCCATACCCTTAGAGGCGATGACTGGAGGTGTAGGAGTCAAGAAACGTTGGTTTGTCCAACATGTCCCCCAGTTGAGATATTACATCTACCATTCATGTCCCCCAGTTGAGATATTACATCTACCATTCATGTCCCCCAGTGGAGATATTACATCTACCATTCATATCCCCCAGTGGAGATATTACATCTACCATTCATGTCCCCCAGTGGAGATATTACATCTACCATTCATGTCCCCCAGTGGAGATATTACATCTACCATTCATATCCCCCAGTGGAGATATTACATCTACCATTCATGTCCCCCAGTGGAGATATTACATCTACCATTCATGTCCCCCAGTGGAGATATTACATCTACCATTCATATCCCCCAGTGGAGATATTACATCTACCATTCATGTCCCCCAGTGGAGATATTACATCTACCATTCATGTCCACCAGTGGAGATATTACATCTACCATTCATATCCCCCAGTGGAGATATTACATCTACCATTCATGTCCCCCAGTGGAGATATTACATCTACCATTCATATCCCCCAGTGGAGATATTACATCTACCATTCATATCCCCCAGTGGAGATATTACATCTACCATTCATGTCCCCCAGTGGAGATATTACATCTACCATTCATATCCCCCAGTGGAGATATTACATCTACCATTCATGTCCCCCAGTGGAGATATTACATCTACCATTCATATCCCCCAGTGGAGATATTACATCTACCACTCTATCTGTCAGTCCTGTCATGTATAGATACAGGAGGTGTGAATGACAAAGACCAAATGACTGATTACTTGATAGTGTCAAATCAAAACCACTCTGGTCAAAAGCAAAAAAGGATACACTCTTTCATGACAAAGTTGTTCTGCTCATGGTGTTGCCACTTCCTCTCCAGATTGGTCAGCTGAAAACCAATAGAAAACAGCGGTTGGTTGACAGTAAAAACAGGCAAGAAACGCTCAAAGAATCTTCAACCTCCAAATGAACTATGACATTATGAGGTGTCATTTAAAAAGCAATAGACAGGCCACTTCAGGTTAGCCTGGCAACTACTATGGTCATTGGCTAATAGCCTAAACAGACCAGGGACCAGGCTAACCGTAATACTAGTCAGTTGTCAGTATCCCCTCTGTACCTGAGCATGTGTCTCATTCTCCTGTAGCTGGGTCTTCAGAGCTTCATACACCTCATTCATCTTCTGCATGACCTTCTGAAAGCCGTCTCTCCTCTGGGCCAGGGATACTCTGTCCTCCTGCAGCTTCTATAGGACAATAGACAACAACCTAGATGACCTACCATTCAATCATTCATCCATCCATCCATCCATCCATCCATCCATCCATCCATCCATCTATCCATCCATCCATCCATCCATCCATCCATCCATCCATCCATCCATCCATCCATCCATCCATCCATCCATCCATCCATCCATTCATTCATTTAACACTTGTTCCAGTGTTAGTAGAGCTACCACAGCATATCCTCAGCTCAGATACTGAATAGCCGTATGTTTCAGATATACAGCTCAGATACTGAATAGCCGTATGTTTCAGATATACAGCTCAGATACTGAATAGCCGTATGTTTCAGATATACAGCTCAGATCCTGAATAGCCGTATGTTTCAGATATACAGCTCAGATACTGAATAGCCGTATGTTTCAGATATACAGCTCAGATACTGAATAGCCGTATGTTTCAGATATACAGCTCAGATACTGAATAGCCGTATGTTTCAGATATACAGCTCAGATACTGAATAGCCGTATGTTTCAGATATACAGCTCAGATACTGAATAGCCGTATGTTTCAGATATACGGCTCAGATACTGAATAGCCGTATGTTTCAGATATACGGCTCAGATACTGAATAGCCGTATGTTTCAGATATACGGCTCAGATACTGAATAGCCGTATGTTTCAGATATACGGCTCAGATACTGAATAGCCGTATGTTTCAGATATACGGCTCAGATACTGAATAGCCGTATGTTTCAGATATACAGCTCAGATACTGAATAGCCGTATGTTTCAGATATACAGCTCAGATACTGAATAGCCGTATGTTTCAGATATACAGCTCAGATACTGAATAGCCGTATGTTTCAGATATACAGCTCAGATACTGAATAGCCGTATGTTTCAGATATACAGCTCAGATACTGAATAGCCGTATGTTTCAGATATACAGCTCAGATACTGAATAGCCGTATGTTTCAGATATACAGCTCAGATACTGAATAGCCGTATGTTTCAGATATACAGCTCAGATACTGAATAGCCGTATGTTTCAGATATACAGCTCAGATACTGAATAGCCGTATGTTTCAGATATACAGCTCAGATACTGAATAGCCGTATGTTTCAGATATACAGCTCAGATACTGAATAGCCGTATGTTTCAGATATACAGCTCAGATACTGAATAGCCGTATGTTTCAGATATACAGCTCAGATACTGAATAGCCGTATGTTTCAGATATACAGCTCAGATACTGAATAGCCGTATGTTTCAGATATACAGCTCTCCAGGGGCGGCAGGTAGCTTAGTGGTTATGAGCGTTGTGCCAGTAACAGAAAGGTCGCTGGTTCTAATCCCCGAGCCGACTAGGTGAAAAATCTGTCGATGTGCCCTTGAGCAAGGCACTTAACCCTAATTGCTCCTGTAAGTCGCTCTGGATAAGAGCGTCTGCTAAAACGACTAAAATGTAAAACAAGGATTCACTGTAAAAATATCTTAAGGATGTTGAAGCAGATGAAGTGGGCCAACCAACCATTGGTTACACCCCTTTCTTCATTGGTTGAAACTAAACTTGGTTTCTCAGACTGAGATAGTGGAAGAAACATGACTTCCTGGTATCAAATCTCTCTGAGAATGTGTTTCCTGTTTAATGTAGAGTCTCTTTGTAAAGCATGTAAAGGATGCTTTTACATTTCCTTTCAGCTGTATGAAGTTGTTCCCATAGGTAAACTCCCTCAATGATAACACTGGCACTGTTTACATTAGCTACATGATCTTACAGGGGCTATGCCTGACTCACACACACTCACACTCACACACACACACTCACACACACACATTCACTCAAACACTCTCACACACACACACATTCACTCAAACACTCTCACACACACACACACACAAACACACACACACATTCACTCAAACACTCACACACACACACACACACTCACACACATTCACTCAAACACTCACACACACACACACACACACACTCACACACACACACACACATTCACTCACATACACACACACACTAACTCTCACACTCACACACACACACACACATTCACTCACACACACACACACTCACATTCACACTCACACACTCACTCTCACACACACACACTCACACACACACACACACACACACACACACACACACATACATTCACACACACACACACACACTCCGTAGCAGTACCTTCTTCTTGTCCTCTCCGGCAGCCTTGAGCGCCTCCAGGTTGCCGTACGTCTCCAGCTCCTGGGTCATGCTGTCTATCTTGTCCTTCAGGCTGGTCAGCTCTGTGTTGATCTTACTCTCCAGCTGCTCTACCTTCAGCAGGTCCTGGGTCAATCGGTGGTTCTCTGGGGGACGGACAAGGACGGGACACAGACATGGACACACAGGGACGGACAAGGACGGGACACAGACATGGACACACAGGGACGGACGGACGGACACACAGGGACGGACAAGGACGGGACACAGACATGGACACACAGGGACGGACAAGGACGGGACACAGACATGGACACACAGGGACGGACGGACGGACACACAGGGACGGACAAGGACGGGACACAGACATGGACACACAGGGACGGACAAGGACGGGACACAGACATGGACACACAGGGACGGACGGACGGACACACAAATAGACAGACGGACGTACATACACACGCACACAAAACAGATCACACAGACAGATCATTGGCATCAAGACTTGGGTATCTTTATCTATTTTATATATACAGTGAGCTTCAAAAGTATTGGGACAGCGACACATTGTTTGTTGTTTTGGCTCTGTACTCCAGCACTTTGGATTTGAAATGATCCAATGAATATGAGGTTAAAGTGCAGACTGTCAGCTATAATTTGAGAGTATTTTCATCCATATCGGGTGAACCGTTTAGAACCGTTTGTACATAGTCCCCCCACTTTAGGGGACCAAAAGTTTTGGGACAAATTCACTTATGTGTATTTAAGTAGTCAAAGGTTTTGTATTTGGTCCCATATTCCCAGCACGCAATGATTACATCAAGCTTGTGACT
The DNA here is from genome assembly GCF_964263955.1 of Coregonus lavaretus. Lineage (NCBI taxonomy): Eukaryota > Metazoa > Chordata > Actinopteri > Salmoniformes > Salmonidae > Coregonus > Coregonus lavaretus. The sequence goes on along the minus strand of NW_028165979.1, from coordinate 135,199 downwards.
CTACAAACTAGTTGGATGCATTTGCTGTTTGTTTTGGTTGTGTTTCAGATAATTTTGTGCCCAATAGAAATTAATGGTAAATAATGTATTGTGTTATTTTGGAGTCACTTTTATTGGAAATAAGAATATAATATGTTTCTAATTAATGTGGATGCTACCATGATTACGGATAATCCTGAATTAAACTTGAATAATGATGAGTGAGAAGGTTCCAGACGCACAAATATCATACCCCCCCCAAAAATGCTAACTTCCCTTGTTATTGTAATGGTGAGAGGTTAGCATGTCTTGTGTGTGTGAGTGTGTGTGTGAGTGAGTGAGTGTGTGTGTGTGTGTGAGTATGTGTGTGTGTGTGAGTGTGTGTGTGAGAGTTACACAGAGTTCCATTACACTGAGTTACACAGAGTTCCATTCACTGAGTTACACAGAGTTCCATTACACTGAGTTACACAGAGTTGCATTACACTGAGTTACACAGAGTTAGATTACACTGAGTTACACAGAGTTCCATTACACTGAGTTACACAGAGTTAGATTACACTGAGTTACACAGAGTTCCATTACACTGAGTTACACAGAGTTCCATTACACTGAGTTACACAGAGTTAGATTACACTGAGTTACACAGAGTTCCATTACACTGAGTTACACAGAGTTCCATTACACTGAGTTACACAGAGTTAGATTACACTGAGTTACACAGAGTTCCATTACACTGAGTTACACAGAGTTGCATTACACAGGATGCATAAAAACAAGTTCACAGTAAGCTGTCACTTCAGCTCACATCTGAACTCTGATAACACTGGACAGTGGACACAATGCTAATTTGGGTGTTTCTTTTTTTCCTGTTAGAAGAATAACATTGTTGTGCTGACAGAGAGCTACTGAGCCTGGGGCCTGACCAGACCGAGCCTGGGGCCTGACCAGACAAGAGCCTGGGGCCTGACCAGACCGAGCCTGGGGCCTGACCAGACCGAGCCTGGGGCCTGACCAGACCGAGCCTGGGGCCTGACCAGACCGAGCCTGGGGCCTGACCAGACCGAGCCTGGGGCCTGACCAAACCGAGCCTGGGGCCTGACCAGACCAGACCGAGCCTGGGGCCTGACCAGACCGAGCCTGGGGCCTGACCAGACCGAGCCTGGGGCCTGACCAGACCGTTGCACATAAACTCTGTCCCAAATGGCATCCTATTCTATTCCATACTCTGATTACTTAGTCAATCAACTCTAATCCATTTCCTTCATTCTATAGCTAGAGGACTCCTGATCTATCCAGGAGTGAGAAGAATAATCTTTGTCTTAATCTGTACTGTCTTTTTGCTAGCTAGGGCCATCTACTTTAAGTGCTGCCTGTATTCCCAGTAGTCTTGGCGTGTGAACTGCTGACTGCTATTAACTTGCCGATGATTGTTGACACATCAACCAGGATTAAGGTGCAATTTGTGACTCCTTGTTGTTTTGGTAATCAGTGACTGTATTAGCGGGGGAGGGGTTTCCCCTCTCCTAGGAAATCAGCAATTACTACCGGGAGGTGTGCTCTTCACCTTTCCAAGGCAATTAGCAATTACTACCGGGAGGCATGCTCTTCACCTTTCCAAGGCAATTAGCAATTACTACCGGGAGGCATGCTCTTCACCTTTCCAAGGCAATTAGCAATTACTACCGGGAGGCGTGCTCTTCACCTTTCCAAGGCAATTAGCAATTACTACCGGGAGGTGTGCTCTTCACCTTTCCAAGGCAATTAGCAATTACTACCGGAGGCGTGCTCTTCACCTTTCCAAGGCAATTAGCAATTACTACCGGGAGGCGTGCTCTTCACCTTTCCAAGGCAATTAGCAATTACTACCGGGAGGTGTGATCTTCACCTTTCCAAGGCAATTAGCAATTACTACCGGGAGGTGTGCTCTTCACCTTTCCAAGGCAATTAGCAATTACTACTGGGAGGTGTGATCTTCACCTTTCCAAGGCAATTAGCAATTACTACCGGGAGGCGTGCTCTTCACCTTTCCAAGGCAATTAGCAATTACTACCGGGAGGCGTGCTCTTCACCTTTCCAAGGCAATTAGCAATTACTACCGGGAGGCGTGCTCTTCACCTTTCCAAGGCAATTAGCAATTAGTATTAGTCCTTCAGTCTCCCCTGGTTTCTCAGCAGGGAGAAAACAAAACGAAGACAGTTCTGCCGAGTTGTTCGAGGAACGCTCCACACCACTCTCTCACTTTAGTATTTTACCTAGTTATTTACAGATGATCTCATTTTCCTCTTTTGTAGCTTTGTCAACCGTGTGTTTTCTATACCTGTTGGCATCTCTCACTGTGGGCTTTACAGACGCTCCGCGCACAACCCCATGTGGAATTCCTGGTCTCTAGCAGAGTTTGGAACTGCCGATCTGAGGTCAAGAACGCCGAGTTCATCTCAGACTATGCTGCCCTTCAGGCCCTTGACGTTTTGGCCCTGACTGAGGCATGGATCACCCCAGAGAACACTGCTACTCCAGCTGCTCTCTCTTCATCTGACTATGTTTTCTCTCATAGTCCGAGAGCATCTGGTCGTCGCGGTGGGGGCACAGGGCTTCTCATTTCTCCTAAGTAGAGATGTTCTATTTTCTCCCTCTCTCACCTGTCCATCTCCTAACCTGAATTTCATTCTGTTACTGTCACTTGTCCACTCAAGCTTAGCATTGTTGTCATCGATCGCCCACCAGGTGCCCTTAGAGTTCCTCAATGAGATTGACACCTTGATAAACTAATTTCCTGATGATGGCTCACCGCTCTTCGTACTTGGTGACTTCAATCTCCCGACGTCTGCCTTCGATTCATTTCTTTCCAACTCTCTTTCCCCTCCTTTCCTCTTTTGACCTCACCCTTTCCCAGTCCCCTCCCACTCACATCTTTACTAGAGGCTGTTCACCTACTAATCTCACTGCAACCCCACCTCACTTCACTCTCTCTCTCCCACTACTCTCTCCTCTTCTGTCCAATCATCTCTCCCTTCTGCTAAATCCTTCTCCCTCCTGTCTCCTCATTCTGTCTCGTCAACCCTCCCTTTCTGTATCCCAAGACTCGTACTCTCCCCTTTCTTCCTGGCCGGCTCGGCCTTGAAAAGAAGGTTGATGACATCCGCTCCTCATTCTCTCAGCCTATTGAGTCCACTGGTCCCACTCAGACAGAACTACTGTATGCATTGACCTCTTTCTCCCCTCTCTCCAGATGAAATCCTGCTACTAGTGAGGTCCGGCCGCCCGACAACTAGACGTGCTCTTAGATCCTTCTACTGTCTTAGAGCCTTCTACTGCCTTAGAGCCTTCTGCTGCCTTAGAGCCTTCTGCTGCCTTAGAGCCTTCTGCTGCCTTAGAGCCTTCTGCTGCCTTAGAGCCTTCTGCTGCCTTAGAGCCTTCTGCTGCCTTAGAGCCTTCTGCTGCCTTAGAGCCTTCTGCTGCCTTAGAGCCTTCTACTGCCTTAGAGCCTTCTACTGCCTTAGAGCCTTCTACTGCCTTAGAGCCTTCTGCTGCCTTAGAGCCTTCTGCTGCCTTAGAGCCTTCTGCTGCCTTAGAGCCTTCTGCTGCCTTAGAGCCTTCTACTGCCTTAGAGCCTTCTGCTGCCTTAGAGCCTTCTGCTGCCTTAGAGCCTTCTACTGCCTTAGAGCCTTCTACTGCCTTAGATCTAGCCCATTATCATCCCACCTTGAATGAAACCAGAAAGATTTATGTTGATGACAGAGCTAGAGGTCCATATAGATTAAGGGCCCAGGCTCTGGGGTAGGCTGGGGAAGGCAGGGTCTGAGGCAGGGGAAGACAATCAGGCTGGGACAGAGGAAGGATGGGGCAGGGGAAGACAATCGGGCTGGGACAGAGGAAGGATGGGGCAGGGGAAGGCAGTCGGGCTGGGACAGATGCAGGCTGGGACAGATGCAGGCTGGGACAGAGGCAGGCTGGGACAGATGCAGGCTGGGACAGGGGCTGGCTGGGACCGATGCAGGCTGGGACAGGGGCTGGCTGGGACCGATGCAGGCTGGGACAGGGGCTGGCTGGGACAGAGGCAGGCTGGGACAGATGCAGGCTGGGACAGGGGCTGGCTGGGACATCCTGGGTCTGGGACAGGGAGCTGGGCTTGGGGGCTGGGACATGAGCCTGCAGGGTCTGGAGCAGGGGGCAGAGGCTGGGGGCAGGGGGCAGGGCCCAGAGACAGGGAGCTTCGCTGGGGCAGGCAGGGTCTGAGAGCAGGAAGAGGAAGCAGTCGGGTTCCTACTGATAGCGCTGCGCCCCAGACCCAGCCAGTGGAGGAGGAGCTGCTGCTGTGGACAGAGCAGTAAAATACCCCATCAGCACTTCTGTGCATTCTCTACAGCTTCCTCCTGGGGCTAGCCTTTCTCCCTCCCCCCAGGAATCCTGCCTCTCACACACACACACACACACACATACATACATACTCTACAGCTTCCTCCTGGGGCTAGCCTTTCTCTTTCCCCGCAGGAATCCTGCCTCTCTCACACACACACACACACACATACTCTACAGCTTCCTCCTGGGGCAGCTCTCCCCAGGAACCCTGCCACCACAATCCAGAGGATTGTCATTAGCTGTCATTAGCAACAATATTTACACAGCATTGCTGCAGAGGGCCGCTGGTGTTGCACAGATAATAATCGGTTTAATAATTATGTAGCGAGTAGGATTATATTGTTATAAAGTTACATATTACAAAAACACCACCATGGGCTGATCATTTACCTCAAAGCCAGTGTCATTGTTTAATTTCTGTAAGATTGACTTGAGCAATTTTCACTGAGCTGGGAAGAAAGGAACAATGCTTCTCTGGCTCAGAATAGTAGGATCGATGACATGTAGCAGCCTAGCGGGTGGCTTTGGCAGTGTGTGCATCCCAAATGGCACCCTAAACCCTACATACTGCATTATCTTTGACCAGAGCCCAAAAGTAGCACACTATTTGGGGAATAGGGTTCCATTTGGGACTTAGCCAGTGTCTGTGATAAGACATTATTTAGGGGGAACAGCGGTACGTTGATAAGACATTATTTAGGGGGAACAGCGGTACGTTGATAAGACATTATTTAGGGGGAACAGCGGTACGTTGATAAGACATTATTTAGGGGGAACAGCGGTACGTTGATAAGACATTATTTAGGGGGAACAGCGGTACGTTGATAAGACATTATTTAGGGGGAACAGCGGTACGTTGATAAGACATTATTTAGGGGGAACAGCGGTACGTTGATAAGACATTATTTAGGAAGAACAGCGGTACGTCGATAAGACATTATTTAGGGGGAACAGCGGTACGTCGATAAGACGTTATTTAGGGGGAACAGCGGTACGTCGATAAGACGTTATTTAGGGGGAACAGCGGTACGTCGATAAGACGTTATTTAGGGGGAACAGCGGTACGTTGATAAGACGTTATTTAGGGGGAACAGCGGTACGTCGATAAGACGTTATTTAGGGGGAACAGCGGTACGTCGATAAGACGTTATTTAGGGGGAACAGCGGTACGTCGATAAGACGTTATTTAGGGGGAACAGCGGTACGTTGATAAGACATTATTTAGGGGGAACAGCGGTACGTTGATAAGACATTATTTAGGGGGAACAGCGGTACGTTGATAAGACATTATTTAGGGGGAACAGCGGTACGTTGATAAGACATTATTTAGGGGGAACAGCGGTACGTTGATAAGACATTATTTAGGGGGAACAGCGGTACGTTGATAAGACATTATTTAGGAAGAACAGTGGTACGTTGATAAGACACTATTTAGGGGGAACAGCGGTACGTCGATAAGACATTATTTAGGGGGAACAGCGGTACGTCGATAAGACATTATTTAGGGGGAACAGCGGTACGTTGATAAGACATTATTTAGGGGGAACAGCGGTACGTCGATAAGACATTATTTAGGGGGAACAGCGGTACGTCGATAAGACACTATTTAGGGGGAACAGCGGTACGTCGATAAGACATTATTTAGGGGGAACAGCGGTACGTCGATAAGACATTATTTAGGGGGAACAGCGGTACGTCGATAAGACATTATTTAGGGGGAACAGCGGTACGTCGATAAGACATTATTTAGGGGGAACAGCGGTACGTCGATAAGACATTATTTAGGGGGAACAGCGGTACGTCGATAAGACATTATTTAGGGGGAACAGCGGTACGTCGATAAGACATTATTTAGGGGGAACAGCGGTACGTCGATAAGACATTATTTAGGGGGAACAGCGGTACGTCGATAAGACATTATTTAGGGGGAACAGCGGTACGTCGATAAGACATTATTTAGGGGGAACAGCGGTACGTCGATAAGACATTATTTAGGGGGAACAGCGGTACGTCGATAAGACATTATTTAGGGGGAACAGCGGTACGTCGATAAGACATTATTTAGGGGGAACAGCGGTACGTCGATAAGACATTATTTAGGGGGAACAGCGGTACGTCGATAAGACATTATTTAGGGGGAACAGCGGTACGTCGATAAGACATTATTTAGGGGGAACAGCGGTACGTCGATGAGACATTATTTAGGGGGAACAGCGGTACGTCGATAAGACATTATTTAGGGGGAACAGCGGTACGTCGATGAGACATTATTTAGGGGGAACAGCGGTACGTCGATGAGACATTATTTAGGGGGAACAGCGGTACGTCGATGAGACATTATTTAGGGGGAACAGCGGTACGTCGATGAGACATTATTTAGGGGGAACAGCGGTACGTCGATAAGACATTATTTAGGGGGAACAGCGGTACGTCGATGAGACATTATTTAGGGGGAACAGCGGTACGTCGATGAGACATTATTTAGGGGGAACAGCGGTACGTCGATGAGACATTATTTAGGGGGAACAGCGGTACGTCGATGAGACATTATTTAGGGGGAACAGCGGTACGTCGATGAGACATTATTTAGGGGGAACAGCGGTACGTCGATGAGACATTATTTAGGGGGAACAGCGGTACGTCGATGAGACATTATTTAGGGGGAACAGCGGTACGTCGATGAGACATTATTTAGGGGGAACAGCGGTACGTCGATGAGACATTATTTAGGGGGAACAGCGGTACGTCGATGAGACATTATTTAGGGGGAACAGCGGTACGTCGATGAGACATTATTTAGGGGGAACAGCGGTACGTCGATAAGACATTATTTAGGGGGAACAGCGGTACGTCGATAAGACATTATTTAGGGGGAACAGCGGTACGTCGATTAGACATTATTTAGGGGGAACAGCGGTACGTCGATAAGACATTATTTAGGGGGAACAGCGGTACGTCGATAAGACATTATTTAGGGGGAACAGCGGTACGTTGATAAGACATTATTTAGGGGGAACAGCGGTACGTCGATAAGACATTATTTAGGGGGAACAGCGGTACATCGATTAGACATTATTTAGGGGGAACAGCGGTACGTCGATGAGACATTATTTAGGGGGAACAGCGGTACGTCGATGAGACATTATTTAGGGGGAACAGCAGTACGTCGATGAGACATTATTTAGGGGGAACAGCGGTACGTCGATGAGACATTATTTAGGGGGAACAGCGGTACGTCGATGAGACATTATTTAGGGGGAACAGCGGTACGTTGATAAGACATTATTTAGGGGGAACAGCGGTACGTCGATTAGACATTATTTAGGGGGAACAGCGGTACGTTGATAAGACATTATTTAGGGGGAACAGCGGTACGTTGATAAGACATTATTTAGGGGGAACAGCGGTACGTTGATAAGACATTATTTAGGGGGAACAGCGGTACGTTGATAAGACATTATTTAGGGGGAACAGCGGTACGTTGATAAGACATTATTTAGGGGGAACAGCGGTACGTTGATAAGACATTATTTAGGGGGAACAGCGGTACGTTGTGAGGCTGAAGACAAAGGGAGGAAACCCCTGGCAGGAAGGAAACCCCTGGCTCTGAGACAACGGCTTATTTGATAAATACACCCATTTATGAGGAGGAAATGGAGGGAGCAGGGAGTCGATCTGATCAGTGTGGGCTGGAACTATATAGTCCAGTCTTAGCCTAACAATGTGTGTGTGTGGGCGGTGTGTGTGTGTGGGCGTTGTGTGTGTGTGGGCTGACAGTGCAGTGCAGAGCACCAGAGTCACTGTGCTACTGACAATAAAGCTGTCCTCATCCTCTGCTGCTGATTGCTTGTTGTGTAGTTAGGAAGATAAGGTAGAGGAGTATCTGATGCTTAATGTAACTCTATTCAGCAAGGAGGAGTCTGGGGGAAGTAAGGATGACAGTCCCAGTAATCTATGCAGTAATGCACACGTGCCACACATCGAGTTGAACACAGATTGCATAAAACACTTAGCCTAAGTTTTCAATGTAAAAACGTTACTGTAAAACGTTCCATATCATGTCAATCAGCATACTAGTCCATCAGTATTCAGAGAGATATCTCTCATTTCATAGGTAGGGGCTGGGGTTCCTTACTGTTCTGTCAGCAGTTCTCAATAAGCCATGAAACGTTGCCTGTCATCACGGAGGTATATTGAAAATGCACATTTTACCCAGTTCGACAAATCCAGTCTTAGTTGGTTGTCAAAGAGTGAGGAGAGAACCAAGTAGACTTCAGAGAGAGAGTTTTACAGTAGCATGGACCCAGTTGACAGAGTTTTACAGTAGGATGGACCCAGTTGAGAGAGTTTTACAGTAGGATGGCCCCAGTTGACAGAGAGTTTTACAGAAGGATGGACCCAGTTGACAGAGTTTTACCTTAGGATGGACCCAGTTGACAGAGTTTTACAGTAGCATGGACCCAGTTGACAGAGAGTTTTACAGTAGGATGGACCCAGTTGACAGAGAGTTTTACAGTAGGATGGACCCAGTTGACAGAGAGTTTTACAGAAGGATGGACCCAGTTGACAGAGTTTTACAGTAGGATGGACCCAGTTGACAGAGTTTTACAGTAGGACGGACCCAGTTGACAGAGAGTTTTACAGTAGGATGGATCCAGTTGACAGAGTTTTACAGTAGGATGGATCCAGTTGACAGAGGGTTTTACAGTAGGATGGATCCAGTTGACAGAGTTTTACAGTAGGGTGGACCCAGTTGACAGAGAGTTTTACAGTAGGATGGACCCAGTTGACAGAGAGTTTACAGTAGGGTGGACCCAGTTGACAGAGAGTTTTACAGTAGGGTGGACCCAGTTGACAGAGAGTTTACAGTAGGATGGACCCAGTTGACAGAGAGTTTACAGTAGGATGGACCCAGTTGACAGAGGGTTTTACAGTAGGATGGACCCAGTTGACAGAGAGTTTTACAGAAGGATGGACCCAGTTGACAGAGAGTTTACAGTAGGGTGGACCCAGTTGACAGAGAGTTTTACAGTAGGATGGACCCAGTTGACAGAGAGTTTTACAGAAGGATGGACCCAGTTGACAGAGAGTTGTACAGTAGGATGGACCCAGTTGACAGAGAGTTGTACAGTAGGATGGACCCAGTTGACAGAGAGTTGTACAGTAGGATGGACCCAGTTGAGAGTTTTACAGTAGGATGGCCCCCAGTTAAGAATAAAAACATTAGCTGCCTGATCACTGGAAAGCATTACAGAGTTGCTGACATTACTTTTTTCATATTATTTCTTTTTTTTGTCCAGCACCTGGCAATTGGATATGCATTTTTTTCTATTAACCTGAGGACAGGCCCTTGGCTGTAAACAAACTATCATCATTGAAGCACTAAGGCAAAACAAGGCAATGTTAAAGCTATGACCTGGAGGATAGTGGTGCTGTGACTAACCTGAGGCCCTTGGCTATGTTGTGGTGCTGTGTGTGACTAACCTGAGGCCCTTGGCTATGTTGTGGTGCTGTGACTAACCTGAGGCCCTTGGCTATGTTGTGGTGCTGTGTGTGACTAACCTAAGGCCCTTGGCTATGTTGTGGTGCTGTGTGTGACTAACCTGAGGCCCTTGGCTATGTTGTGGTGCTGTGACTAACCTGAGGCCCTTGGCTATGTTGTGGTGCTGTGACTAACCTGAGGCCCTTGGCTATGTTGTGGTGCTGTGACTAACCTGAGGCCCTTGGCTATGTTGTGGTGCTGTGACTAACCTGAGGCCCTTGGCTATGTTGTGGTGCTGTGACTAACCTGAGGCCCTTGGCTATGTTGTGGTGCTGTGACTAACCTGAGGCCATTGGCTATGTTGTGGTGCTGTGACTAACCTGAGGCCCTTGGCTATGTTGTGGTGCTGTGTGTGACTAACCTGAGGCCCTTGGCTATGTTGTGGTGCTGTGTGTGACTAACCTGAGGCCCTTGGCTATGTTGTGGTGCTGTGACTAACCTGAGGCCCTTGGCTATGTTGTGGTGCTGTGACTAACCTGAGGCCCTTGGCTATGTTGTGGTGCTGTGACTAACCTGAGGCCCTTGGCTATGTTGTGATGTAATGTAATGTGTTGTGTACTAACCTGAAGACAAGCCCTTAGCTGTGTTCTGGGACTTGTGCATCTCGGTCTCCTTGAAGCTCAGGTCTTCCTGCATGGACTTCAGCTCATTGGCCGTCACCGACGAGATCTGTCGCATACGGTTCATGTTCTGTATCAACACACAAGACATCTCCTTTAACCTCGCTTCTTCACTTCAACATCAACAACATGCGGTGTAGACCCTAGTATCTGATAGGAGTTAGGAGTTTTGCTTCATAAACTTTAGTTTCATGACTTGTGTGAATGACATGACAGAGAACAGCTAGGACATAGAAATATTTTTTATTTATTTTATTTATTTCACCTTTATTTAACCAGGTAAGCCAGTTGAGAACAAGTTCTCATTTACAACTGCGACCTGGCCAAGATAAAGCAAAGCAGTGCGATAAAAACAACAACACAGAGTCACATATGGGGTAAAAAAACAAAGTCAAAAATACAACAGAAAATATATATACAGTGTGTGCAAATGTAGCAAGTTATGGAGGTAAGGCAATAAATAGGCTACAGTGCAAAATAATTACAATAGTATTAACACTGGAATGCTAGATGTGCAAGAGATTATGTGCAAATAGAGATACTGGGGTGCAAAAGAGCAAAATAAATAACAATATAGGGATGAGGTAGTTGGGTGGGCTAATTTCAGATGGGCTGTGTACAGGTGCAGTGATCGGTAAGCAGCTCTGACAACTGATGCTTAAAGTTAGTGAGGGAGATAAGAGTCTCCAGCTTCAGAGATTTTTGCAATTTGTTCCAGTCATTGGCAGCAGAGAACTGGAAGGAATGGCGGCCAAAGGAGGTGTTGGCTTTGGGGATGACCAGTGAGATATACCTGCTGGAGCGCAGACTACGGGTGGGTGCTGCTATGGTGACCAATGAGCTAAGATAAGGCGGGGATTTGCCTAGCAGTGATTTATAGATGGCCTGGAGCCAGTGGGTTTGGCGACGAACATGTAGTGAGGACCAGCCAACAAGAGCGTACAGGTCACAGTGGTGGGTAGTGTATGGGGCTTTGGTGACAAAACGGATGGCACTGTGATAGACTACATCCAGTTAGCTGAGTAGAGTGTTGGAGGCTATTTTGTAAATGACATCGCCGAAGTCAAGGATCGGTAGGATAGTCAGTTTTACGAGGGCATGTTTGGCAGCATGAGTGAAGGAGGCTTTGTTGCGAAATAGGAAGCCGATTCTAGATTTAACTTTGGATTGGAGATTCTTTATGTGAGTCTGGAAGGAGAGTTTACAGTCTAACCAGACACCTAGGTATTTGTAGTTGTCCACATACTCTAGGTCAGACCCGTCGAGAGTGGTGATTCTAGTCGGGTGGGCGGGTGCCAGCAGCGTTCGATTGAAAAGCATACATTTAGTTTTACTAGTGTTTAAGAGCAGTTGGAGGCTACTGAAGGAGTGTTGTATAGCATTGAAGCTCGTTTGGAGGTTTGTTAACACAGTGTCCAATGAAGGGCCAGATGTATACAAAATGGTGTCGTCTGCGTAGAGGTGGATCTGAGAGTCACCAGCAGCAAGAGCGACATCATTGATATACACAGAGAAAAGTGTCGGCCCAAGAATTGAACCCTGTGGCACCCCCATAGAGACTGCCATAGGTCCAGACAACAGGCCCTCCGATTTGACACACTGAACTCTATCTGAGAAGTAGTTGGTGAACCAGGCGAGGCAGTCATTTGAGAAACCAAGGCTATTTAGTCTGCCAATAAGAATGCGGTGGTTGACAGAGTCGAAAGCCTTGGCCAGGTTGATGAAGACGGCTGCACAGTACTGTCTATTATCAATCGCGGTTATAATATCGTTTAGGACCTTGAGCGTGGCTGAAGTGCACCCATGACCAGCTCGGAAACCGGATTGCATAGCAGAGAAGGTACGGTGGTATTCGAAATGGTCGGTGATCTGTTTGTTAACTTGGCTTTCAAATACTTTTGAAAGGCAGGGCAGGATGGATATAGGTCTGTAACAGTTTGGATCTAGAGTGTCACCCCCTTTGAAGAGGGGGATGACCGCGGCAGCTTTCCAATCTCTGGGGATCTCAGACGTTACGAAAGAGAGGTTGAACAGGCTAGTAATAGGGGTAAACGGTTCATTCAGCTAACTCATAGATTCTGTTTACAGTGATAATAAACAAACTATCATCATAGAACCACTAAGGCAAAACAAGGCAAAGTTCAAGCTATGACCTGGAGAACTTCCAATGTGAGTATTTAACAAAACAATGTGTTGAACTTAGTGGCTGAACTGTTTCATTGAGTACAGTAGACAAGCACATGGCAGATGGGAAACATCAGTTGAACCCCTCTCTCTCTCTCTCTCTCTCTCTCTCTCTCTCTCTCTCTCTCTCTCTCTCTCTCTCTCTCTCTCTCTCTCTCTCTCTCTCTCTCTCTCTCTCTCTCTCTCTCTCTCTCTCTCTCTCTCTCTCTCTCTCTCTCTCTCTCTCTCTCTCTCTCTCTCTCTCTCTCTCTCTCTCTCTCGACCTCCCTCTCTCTCGACCTCCCTCTCTCTCTCGAACTCTCGACCTCCCTCTCTCCCTCCCTCTCTCCCTCCCTCTCTCTCTCCCTTCTTCCCTCTCTATCTATCGCTCGCTCCCTCCCTCACTCTCTCACCCTCCCTCCCTCCCTCTCTCGCCCTCCCTCCCTCCCTCTCTCGGCCTCCCTCTCTCGCTCTCTCGACCTCCCTCCCTCCCTCTCTCTCGCTCCCTCCCTCCCTCTCGCTCTCCCTCTCTCCCTCCCTCTCGCTCTCTCGCACTGCCAACCCACAGCTCTCTGCGTCCTCCCCCAACAGGACGGGTAGCCTATCCTCATCAGAGAGGTCTTTGAAACCTTGAATAAGAGTTTCAAATTTGTGGAAATGACACTCTCTAATTGTTTTATATTTTTTTACATTTTGTCAGGAATTGCAGCTCTGTCTCAGGTTCTGCTGTCTCAGGTTCTGCTCTCTCTCTCTCTCACACACACTCTCACTCACTCACTCACTCACTCACTCACTCACTCACTCAGTCACTCACTCAGTCACTCACTCAGTCACTCACTCAGTCACTCACTCAGTCACTCACTCAGTCACTCACTCAGTCACTCACTCACTCAGTCACTCACTCAGTCACTCACTCATTCACTCACCCTGCTGGAGTGTTCCAGTAGAGCTATGATGGTGGTCTGTGTCTGACGGTTCTTCTCCACCTCTGTAGCTTTCGTCTCATCAAATGTATCCAGAAAACCTGTGGAAATATCAATCAATATCAGATCACGATCAGTGTAGACTACAACACTGCTTTCACATAGGATTTACACTATTTTGACTGTAAAAATAAATAAACGGGCAATGTTTTATATGACCCCCTTATAAACAGGCCCATTTTTTACCACATTCTTGCCTGCATACACCTTTTGTACCCCCCGTGTGCACGCAGGCACGCCGGGGACGACTGGTAGTAGCGGTGTGCAGATGTGGCTGGGCGTCTTTTTTAATAAATCCATTGACTATACACCATCAAAAATAAATCAATTATTAATTATTTTCAAAATGGCATATTTTGAGTTGAATTAGGCATGTTACAGGTCATCCAAATGAAATCAATAGTTTGTTATTTTGTTAATTAAACAGACAAGACACATATATTTTCTAATAATAATATGCCATTTAGCAGACGCTTTTATCCAAAGCGACTTACAGTCATGCGTGCATACATTTTTGTGTATGGGTGGTCCCGGGAATCGAACCCACTACCTTGGCGTTACAAGCGCCGTGCTCTACCAGCTGAGCTACAGAGGACCATGATATATACAAATACACTGCTCAAAAAAATAAAGGGAACACTTAAACAACACAATGTAACTCCAAGTCAATCACACTTCTGTGAAATCAAACTGTCCACTTAGGAAGCAACACTGATTGACAATAAATGTCACATGCTGTTGTGCAAATGGAATAGACAACAGGTGGAAATTATAGGCAATTAGCAAGACACCCCCAATAAAGGACTGGTTTTGCAGGTGGTGACCACAGACCACTTATCAGTTCCTATGCTTCCTGGCTGATGTTTTGGTCACTTTTGAATGCTGGCGGTGCTTTCACTCTAGTGGTAGCATGAGACGGAGTCTACAACGCACACAAGTGGCTCAGGTAGTGCAGCTCATCCAGGATGGCACATCAATGCGAGCTGTGGCAAGAAGGTTTGCTGTGTCTGTCAGCGTAGTGTCCAGAGCATGGAGGCCTTTGTGCAAGGAGGAGCACTGCCAGAGCCCTGCAAAATGACCTCCAGCAGGCCACAAATGTGCATGTGTCTGCTCAAATGGTCAGAAACAGACACCATGAGGGTGGTATGAGGGCCCGACGTCCACAGGTGGGGGTTGTGCTTACAGCCCAACACCGTGCAGGACGTTTGGCATTTGCCAGAGAACACCAAGATTGGCAAATTCGCCACTGGCGCCCTGTGCTCTTCACAGATGAAAGCTGGTTCACACTGAGCACATGTGACAGACGTGACAGAGTCTGGAGACGCCGTGGAGAACGTTCTGCTGCCTGCAACATCCTCCAGCATGACCGGTTTGGCGGTGGGTCAGTCATGATGTGGGGTGGCATTTCTTTGGGGGGCCGCACAGCCCTCCATGTGCTCGCCAGAGGTAGCCTGACTGCCATTAGGTACCGAGATGAGATCCTCAGACCCCTTGTGAGACCATATGCTGGTGCGGTTGGCCCTGGGTTCCTCCTAATGCAAGACAATGCTAGACCTCATGTGGCTGGAGTGTGTCAGCAGTTCCTGCAAGAGGAAGGCATTGATGCTATGGACTGGCCCGCCCGTTCCCCAGACCTGAATCCAATTGAGCACATCTGGGACATCATGTCTCGCTCCATCCACCAACGCCACGTTGCACCACAGACTGTCCAGGAGTTGGCGGATGCTTTAGTCCAGGTCTGGGAGATCCCTCAGGAGACCATCCGCCACCTCATCAGGAGCATGCCCAGGCGTTGTAGGGAGGTCATACAGGCACGTGGAGGCCACACACACTACTGAGCCTCATTTTGACTTGTTTTAAGGACATTACATCAAAGTTGGATCAGCCTGTAGTGTGGTTTTCCACTTAAATTTTGAGGGTGACTCCAAATTTGAGGGTATTTTTACCCCTTTTTCTCCCCAATTTCGTGATATTCAATTGGTAGTTACAGTCTTGTCCCATCGCTGCAACTCCCGTACGGACTCGGGAGAGGCGAAGGTCGAGAGCCATGCGTCCTCCGAAACACGACCCTGCCAAGCCGACACTGCTTCTTGACACACTGCTCGCTTAACCCAGAAGCCAGCCGCACCAATGTGTCGGAGGAAACACCGTCCAGCTGGCGACCGAGGTCAGCTTGCAGGTGCCCGGCCCGAGGTGCCCGGCCCGCCACAAGGAGTCTGTTAGATTAATTTGGATTTTAAGAATAATGACTAAAGAATTTCACCCCAAACACAGTATAAATGTTAGAATTATCATGTAGTGTCAACCCACTAACAGAGGGGGCGTTACTAACCATTCAAGGGGGAAGGCGGGAACTGTTTAAGAAAGCCACCTAAAGGTGGGAGGAGCATAGTGTCTTTGTTTGTCAAGGGGTATAAAAACAGTATGTTTGCGTTTTTGAGCAGAGCTCTCCTTGAATAAATTTACCGATAATTACTTGTGGATTGTGGACCTTGAATCATTGATGATTAAAACCAGAGCTTTACAACCTCTGGTAATGATTCAAGCTTAGGTTGAATTAGAGATAGAAATTCACATGACGGATTGGTCCTTCTGAGCGGAGCTTAATACATCTTTATCGTTCTAGAGACACCGAAATCCGTGCACGGCCGGGTGATTGCATCCGTGAAGAATAGTCCTGGCCTTCGACGTTAAGGTTAATAAACAGGCCGGTGATTACTCTTTATGAACGATAAAGACGTTAACGAGTTTGAAAAATTATTTGAATCCAAACTACAAGGGAAAGGTCAGTAATTTTATTCATGGTTTTGGTGAAATGATTTGAACCTGTATAAGAATAGGGATTCTTGTGAAGGGCAGACAGGTTACCAAAATCTCAAAGAAGGTAATAATTATTACGACAGGAAGGGTCCGCAATTGATCCTAGAGGTAAATAGCTATTACAAAAAAAAAATAGTCCGAAATGACATGTAGTGAATTGCAATCACAAATGTAAATTAAGTTAATATTGTCATTGTACGAATTGCAATGTTCAGTATAAACAGGGAAATAATTATCATCGTATGAGAGGGATGTGTCGGGAGTTCTATATGCGACTGGGCATTTGCTAGAACTTTGCAAACAAGTTTATCAGATGATAAGGTCGTATGTGTGTGAGACTTAATCCCTCGGGAGACGTGATCATTATTTCAGGGGTGGAGAAAAAAATAAGTCGCGTGAGGAAAATTGGGTAACTTACTCTTTTCATGAAACCGGAGTTTTAAATAGAAACTCTGGGTTAGGGGTTAAATAATTTTAAAGGGTTAATTACAAAAGCAAGAGGCGCACTAAGAGATTAGCTCCTACGAAAATAATTCGGGAGTGAATTATTTAAAAAACAAAAAGGGGGGGAGGGATTTCTTATTGTTCCGCCATGGGAAAGACATCTTCTAAACAAGTCCGAGAATTAACGGGAGATGAAAGAAATATGTTTTATGGATCCATGTGGGAGAAGAGGTATGAATTTATTGGGCATCTCGAAGTAGAAAAATTAGAATTTATGATCAAACAGATGCATGTAGACTGGAACTAATTTGAAAGAACAGCGAAAGGAGGGGCTAGAGACAGCGAGTGTGTTTTTTTTAAGCGCGAAAATGCTTTAACGGGGACAAAGGAATATTTAACCATCGTGACTGCAGGGGAAAAGGAGGATGACAGTCAATATTTTTGGTTCAACGGGTAAAATGTTTGAAAAAATGATTCGTGTCAATTAAGAATTGGCTAAAAACACCACAAAGCGATTATTTGAGAGGTACCTATAAAGTCCAACCATGTGGTCCTCTGTAGCTCAGCTAGTAGAGCACAGCGCTTGTAACGCCAAGGTAGTGGGTTCGATCCCCGGGACCACCCATAAAAATAAAATAAAAAATGTATGCACGCATGACTGTAAGTCGCTTTGGATAGAAGCGTCTGCTAAATGGCATATTATTATGCATATGTATGAGCTTTCGCACTCAAACGTAGACGTACGTAATGAGTGAGAAAGTAGAGAAATTTACGTTTGCATTTTTGGTCATTTGGCAGACGCTCTGGTCCGGAGCGACTTGAAGAGCCAATAGAGGTTTGCATGGAACTATTCTGTCGTGTTGGGCATTTGAATGGCATAAGGTGAAATATGTGTGTATGAGGAAATTCAACGGCGGGTATGAATGATAACCGGATACTACTTAGTATTTGGTTGGTTAAATGCTAAATAAAAGATTTGAGGCGTGGTTATGGGGTAACTAGGAAGACGCACTTATTCAATAAGGAATGGGTGGAGAGAGAGAGTTTTTTACGTGTATTAAAAGTTGCATTAGATAGGTCTATGAAAATATGTTATAAGTACGAATGACATTATTTCCTAAGAAGGAAGATTGTAGGGAAGTTTCCCGCGCCTCCCCCATAATGTAGGAAGAAGCAGGAGAGGGGGGGAGTGAGAGACAGGACATAGTTCAAATGGTAGGAATGTCATTAAGTGTATGCTGATGAACAATATCAAGCATTTGTTTTGTTGATTGGGGCCGAATCAGAGAAAACTGTTAAAGATATTGAATAGCGAGCTGAGGCGGGTTAGCGGGAAAATACAAATGGTTGGAAGATTTTAAAACGATAATTTATTTTAGTTACAGGGAAGCAAGTGGCATTGGCTGTTGTGCTGGGGGAATGGCGCCAGCCTGTGGTGGGTTCTGGATTTGTTATAAATAACTTTATATTTTAAACTAAAATGAATAGACTACAATTAGAACATCAGAAAAAGGACAATATAATTCGTAATAGTTATTATAATTATTATTGATAGTTATTGCAGTTATTATTATCCTGAGTGGCGCAGTGGTCTAAGGCACTGCATCGCAGGGCTAACTGTGCCACTAGAGATCCTGGTTCGGATCCAGGCTCTGTCGCAGCCGACAGCGACCGGGAGACTCATGGGCGGCGCACAATTGGCCCAGCGTCGTCCAGGGTAGGGGGGAAAATGGCCGGCAGGGATGGAGCTCAGTTGATAGAGCATGGTGTTTGCAACGCCAGGGTTATGGGTTCGATTCCCACGGGGGGAGGCCAGTAAAAAAAAATATATAAAGATAAAAATAATAAAAATGTATTCACTAGGTTGCTCTGGATAGGAGCGTCTGCTGGGTGACTAGAATGTAAATGTATTATCATTGATTCAGTAATGATAGGAGGGAAGTAGCGATAAAGTAGAGGGTTGAGTTGAGGACAAGGAGAATGATTTGTGGCTCTGGTTGGCGGGAAAAAGGAGAGGCAGAGACAGACTTAGAGAGACAGAGGAAGTTAGAGAGGGAGAGAATAAAAGAAAAAGAGAGAAGGAAACTGTTTAGGTTTGAAAAACAAGCAGGCTGAGAGACAGAGATAACAGTTTCTGGAGCTTGAAAAGCAGAGACTAACAGAGTAAGAAAAGGAACAGACGAGAGCAGAGTATTTAATGGCCACTAGGGGAAATAGCTGGGAGAGGTAGAACTCCAGAATAGAAGAGGAGAGAGATTTTACTAGGGGGTGGATCAAATAATTGATAATGGATCATTTGAATGAGATCACATGTAGCAGATTTAGAGTAATCAATTAAATAATCATTGTATACTCGAGGAATTTTGAGGGATTTTATGAAGTTAGGCAGTATTTAGGCAATGGCAGCCCATGGTAAAATCATTTGGAACTCTGAGGAGGAAGAACAGTTTATGTTGTTGCTCTCTTCCCAAACAGTCTTAGCTTTTCATACATATATCAGGGATGTTACCCAAATGGTAGAGAGTAAAGAGGGATGACATTGGTCGTGGTTTAAAGATGATGTTTTTTTTTTGGGTGGGCTATTAGAGATAACTGGGTTAATCACGAACATAGAGGTTTTTATTCTTTGTTGCTAGGCAGAATACTTAGGTGACCTAAAAAAATGGACTTGTCATGTCCAACAATCAGTCTTCAGGTCAAGCCCGGGAGAGCCGGGGTAGAACAGAGGTTGAACTAAACATAAGTGTTTTTACAAGATAAGAGATTGTTTGATTGGATTACTAATTGATTCTGAACTGAATGAAAGTCGAATTTAGCCGCCATAAAGACAAAGGAAGTGGGAGGAGCAATAAAGAAGCAAAAGACAATCTCAAAAATGAAAGGCATGGCAATTGGTTGATAAATAACCTAAGGGAATGTTTAGGAAGGTGGAAAAAATTGACACATAAGCAGAACTATGTGTCAAGAGGGGGGAAGAGGCTAATTGTATTAAATAATATACGAAGGAGAGGACAAAATACTTTTAAAAAAAAAAAATTTTTTTAGATAGTCTAAAAAGAGAATGCAGTCAGAAATGGTTAGATTAATCTGAACATGTGTGAAGATAGTTTATTAACCACACCCGTATGTCAGAGGTTTTGTGCCCCACGGGTGAACTAAAGGAGAAGGTGACCCACTATCTAACCAGGTGACTGGTGAGCATCCAGTCACTAGAAGGAAAACTGGAAGCAGGCCTGTTGGGAAGGGCCCTATCAGGTTATGTTGGTAACCACCTTGCCCATTAGAATAGCAGAGAGAGGAACCTGGGTCCATGTTACCCACTGCAAGAAGGTAGGACCACATACAAGCACCGCTTAGCACACGCAGAGTTGACGAGCGGAACTGAGCCACAGGGTCCGGGGGTCACCTCTGTCAACGAAGATCTCCTACCCAGACCTATCATCACTGTAGTGTGTTCCTAGGGTGTGAGTATGGGGTGGTACCGAGCAGAAGCACTCAAGACAGGAGAGGGTTGGCGGTTTTTGGGAATATGGGTGACCCTGAGCTGCATCATAGTCTCGGCAATAGTCGTGTTAGGTCAAAATCCACCACCACCTCGCACCAATTACGCTATGGCCTTACAACATTTTTAAGAAAGAAAGGGAAGCGACCCGACATACTGACCATCAAGGGCGAGTGATCTACAAAATAGGAGTCAGAGAGGGATGGGGAGTAAGATTCAAAATTAGGATTA
Organism: Coregonus lavaretus; assembly: GCF_964263955.1. Classification (NCBI taxonomy): domain Eukaryota; kingdom Metazoa; phylum Chordata; class Actinopteri; order Salmoniformes; family Salmonidae; genus Coregonus; species Coregonus lavaretus. The sequence continues at coordinate 114,553 of NW_028165979.1, read as the reverse complement.
GGGATCTTATCAGAGCGGATAAGCAAGAAACAGGGGATTATAAGATCCCGTTGTATTTATGTTCAGCTCCCTCGGCAGATTGTTCCTGGGCTCAGGTATTTAGATATACTGGGGGACGGAGATATGAGACGGGGGGGGGGCATCAAGATGGAGGATAAGAAGGTATAACGACATTCCCACGGAAATGGTAGTAACAATAGTAAAAGTCACTAAAGAGGACATGAGAAGAACTTACTGGGCTTGCGCGGACGTATACGGACGGGATACTTGTCTAAGATTACATTTGATGGAGTCAAAAGATATAGAGGGAGCAGGTACTGTCATTAATCCACTAACAGCAATAGACTGAGTAAATCAGTCAAGGGATGACGGAGTCAATTCAACTAACCCGTCCACTATGAAAGATTTTCTCCTCCAAGAATGGAACAATGGGGAAGTGGAGGGGGTCCCTGATGAGAATCTCTGGTTAAAGTGGATGAAATAAACCGCTAGGGCCTTGGGGGAGACAAATTGTTATGCATGCTCCATTGGGCGACCAACAATGTTGACCGCCCCAACGCCAAAGGCAATGTTTCCCTGTGTATTAGACCTGGGGTCCAATCAAAAAGAGCCAAATTGCACAGGGATTGGGCTGGCAAAATTGACATACTGGGCCAGCCCACCTAGATTCACTTTAACTCCTGGCGAATACCAGTGTTACAGACATAGAAATGGCACCCGTAACTTGGGTGATTTTGATGGCTGTAAGGAGATAATTAATGTGACTGATTTAGATAAGGAAGGGAGGGGAAAAAATTAGGAACCTAACCATCCCTCTGACTGATGTGCGGTGGGCATGCACTAAAAAAGGGAGCATTCGGCAGACATTACCAGAGGGATGTGTGGGTACTTGTGTACCAGTATTGTTGGTCCAACCTGTAAGAATTGGTCATCAAAGACCAGTGACAGGAAGAATAATTAGGAGAAAAATAAATAAGTCAGGAAGGAAATAGCCCAATTTGGATAGATGGTATAGGCATCCCCAGGGGTGTTCCAGACGAATACAAAGCTATAAATCAAATATGGGAGAGTTTTACTACAACATTTTTCTGGTGGGTGACAAACAAAAATATGGATTGGATAAATTATATCTATTACAACCAACAACGATTTAGTGACAAGACTAGAGATGCAGTAAAGGGGATCTCTGAGCGATTATCCGCCATCCCGCTCATAACTTAGTAGAGGTTGGTTCTAGATCAGGCAGAAAGGGCCGGTGTCTATAGAAAGATAAGCCATTGTTGCATATTTATCCCTAACAACACCACACTGGATGGGACAGTCACCAGAGCTCTTACAGAATTAACTGCACTAAGTGAAGGATGAACTGAACTCAGAAGTTAGTACATTGTGGATAGGGTGGTTTGATTAAATATTTGGTAAATGGAAAACCCTAGTAGCCACCATCTTAGGAGCGGTCAGTGTTTGTATGGGTATTCTTGTATTATGTGGTTGTTGTCTTGTTCCCTGTGTCCGAGGATTGGTGAGTCAGGCGTTGGTGAAATGCAGTATCTAAACAATGATGAGAGATGGACTGACTCCGGACTCTGACCAGGGGAATGTGAAAAACGATCCTCCAGGCTTGGTGGATGACGAGGATTTGGACCCTGAAAGACCGCAATTGGATGAAATGTTTATTAGTTCTGATGTGATCTCTGAGATGAATCATGCTTGTAAAATACATTTATCCTGAATGTGGGAATATTTAGTCAAAGGGGTGGATTGTTAGATTAATTTGGATTTTAAGAATAATGACTAAAGAATTTCACCCCAAACACAGTATAAATGTTAGAATGATCATGTAGTGTCAACCCACTAACAGAGGGGGCGTTACTAACCATTCAAGGGGGAAGGCGGGAACTGTTTAAGAAAGCCACCTAAAGGTGGGAGGAGCATAGTGTCTTTGTTTGTCAAGGGGTATAAAAACAGTATGTTTGCGTTTTTGAGCAGAGCTCTCCTTGAAAAAATTTACCGATAATTACTTGTGGATTGTGGACCTTGAATCATTGATGATTAAAACCAGAGCTTTACAACCTCTGGTAATGATTCAAGCTTAGGTTGAATTAGAGATAGAAATTCACATGACAGAGTCGCTAGAGCACAATGGGACAAGGAAATCCCGGCCGGCCAAACACTCCATTAACCCGGACGACGCTGGGCGCTGACCTCATGGGTCTCCCGGTCGCAGCCGGCTGTGACACAGCCCGGGATCGAACCCGGGTTTGTAGTAACGCATCAAGCACTGCGATGCAGTGCCTTACACCTCTGCGCCACTCGGGAGGTCCCGTTTCATCGCTTTCCTACCCCCACTCCACTTTGTTAGGGAGCAGATGTAAGGTCTTATCTTCACCATGATACCCATAGAAAATAATAGCAAATCCTATTTCCAAAAGCATGTGAGTCTCCTGTTCATATTTCACTACCTCCGCGGCCTTTTGGAGTTGCCTCCACGCGATCGAGCAAAATAACAGGCCTCCTCTTGATTTAGGCTACATTATCTTCCTGCTAAATGTTTCTGGTCAGGTAATAGATGGGCAAACCACCTCCACTTATTTGCCCAGCCAGAGAATTAGCTAAATATAGCCTACAGCCTATTTTTTTACTTATCTATTTCTTTCCTTAACTCTTATTTTTCTTAAAAACTGCATTGTTGGTTAAGGGCTTGTAAGTAAGCATTTCACTGTAAGGTCTACACCTGTTGTACTCGGCGCATGTGGCAAATCAAATTTGATTTGGCTAAACGTTGTAATAAATGAGGCAACGAGACCAGATGATCATGAGCAGCTTCACCTCAACTTAGCTAACATTTCCACAGGCTAATTGTAGCCTAACCAATATCCATACGGAGTTTCAGTGAAAAGAAAAATCTGACATTGATTGATTTATCAAGATGAGTCCCCCACACTTGTCTCAAAGCAGCGCGATGGCGCTGTCCCAATCAAAACGGTGCTGAAATGATCATCTAGTTGAACACACTACGCGTGGATTGGATGACTGGGAGTTTCACTAAGCAACAATTTGATGTCTTCAACAGCATTAGACTACTTTATTCCTATAGTTTCATCATTCAGTGACATTTATTCCCACAGTCATTCTTTATGGATCCATCCAGTTGTGGTTCAGAAAACAGTGCATGTGGTGGGTTATGTGAGGAGATGGGGGAAGTGACACGCCTCGTAAAGTTTAGAACTGGTAGGAGGATGGTAAAAAAACTTACGCTGCCTAGCAACCATCAAGAGTTTAAGAGCGTAGTGCGTGCTAAGCCGTAGGCAGAACTTTACCGAAATTATTACTAGGTCGTTTGGCAGAAAAATACAAGTTTTGGCTTTGATACCGGGAATACCTTTCAGATATAAAGAAAAGGAAGAAAAAAAGTTGGCGCTATGGTAAAGTTGGCAGAAAAAACGTCTTAGTATGAAAGGGATACAAGATATGGAACTTTCTACAACCTATGCAGGAATGGTTCACGGAAAGTATGTGTCACGAATACCGCCGAGGCTGCTCCTCCTCCTTGTTCGGGCAGGCTTCGGCGTTCGTCGTCCCCGGAGTACTAGCTGCCACCGTTTGATGTTTTCGATGTTTGTTTGGTCATGTCTAGTTTAGTGCACCTGTTTCGTATTCTGTCCTGATTATGTCACCTATAAGTTTCCCTGTGTTATGTTTTGTAGTTGTGTGTTATTGTTCCACATGTCGTGTGTTGTAGGTTCGGTGCCTTGTCTGAGTTTAGTGTTTTACGCACTGCGCGTATTTTGTTCGCCTCCTGTGTTTGAGGCCGTTTCTTTTTGTGTCTATTTACAAGTACAGTAAAGTCGCTTTGACTGATCCTCTGTGTCCTGCGATTGACTCACCCACCGCATCCACATCAACACATTTTCTGACAGTATGTAATGGTCAACTCACTGTCCATAGTCTCATCTCTCTTCTTTAGTTCTTTGTACTTCTGGTTTCGTTCACCTGCAGGACAAAAAAGTGAGTTGTTACTTGAGTATATGGTCTATACACTCTTAGAATTAGTGGTGACTTGAGGAACCCTGGAGTCGAGGAACCATTGTTAGTCAATGGTTCATATTTGCACCTTTGGTTAGTTGAGGGGTTCTGGGAGGACCTTTAATGGTTCAATGTAGCAACAGGTTCATGGAGGAACCCTGGAGGGATAAGATTTATTAGGATCCCCATTAGCCGACGCCAATGGGGACAGCTAGTCTTACTGGGGTCTGACACATACCGAAAAATACATTACAGACAAAATACTTTACAATTTACATACATTTAAAAACATTAACATGTAGTGTGTTGCGCATCTATCAGTGGAGTGGAGGCGTGGCTTAATAGGGGCGTGGCTTTAAGATATACAAGTTGGAATAATAATAATAATATGCCATTTAGCATACGCTTTTATCCAAAGCGACTTACAGTCATGTGCGCATACATACATTTTTACGTATGGGTGGTCCCGGGGATCGAACCCACTACCCTGGCGTTACAAGCGCCATGCTCTACCAGCTGAGCTACAGAGGACCACAAAATAATAACCACTTTATTACTACATGTAATCAGCAATGTTAATATTACTAACATTATATTACAATATGTTAATATGCATAAATAATCAAGGAAAACTTAAACGTAAAGTGCACAAACTTAACATAATGAACAGGAATTACATTTATGCTAACGCGTGGCCAAAAATAAAACTGAACGCCACGCCTCCTATAAGCCACGCCTCCAATCTGATAGGCTGCCACCTCTATAATATATTATTAAAAAGGTTCAAAATTGAACCCCCTTCCATTACAAAAAAGGTTCCAGTTTGAACCTTTACCCAGGGGATCCTCTAGGAACTTCTTTTAACTGGAAAGTTTCCGGCGGCATGGCAACCCAAAAGGTTCTTCCAGGCACCTTTACCTCTAAGAGTGTTGAGTATACGGTCTATATAAAGTAGGAGTAAATTTTACATTTACATTAGCAGACGCTCTTATCCAGAGCGACTTACAGTTAGTGAATACATATATATATATTTTTTATACCCGTGGGAAGCGAACCCACAACCCTGGCGTTGCAAACGCCATGCTCTATCAACTGAGCTACATCCCTGCCGGCCATTCCCTCCCCTACCCTGGACGACGCTGGGCCAATTGTGCGCCGCCCCATGGGTCTCCCGGTCGTGGCTGGCTGCGACAGAGCCTGTAGTTATTAAGTAAAGTGGAAGTAGTTAGTTCCAAACCAATGCTACTGGAAGGATGACCTAGTCTAGTTGATTAGTGTGTTTTGAGGAGTTGGTGTTGAACAAGGACAACCCGGAGAACAAGAGGGACACAGTAATGAAGTAAAGTAGAGACACAGCCTCTTACCGTCTGGTCATGATGAGTCAGAGGATATGAGACAGAGATGAGATGAGGACAGGAAACAGTCAGAGGATATGAGACAGATGAGGACAGGAAACAGTCAGAGGATATGAGACAGATGAGGACAGGAAACAGTCAGAGGATATGAGACAGAGATGAGATGAGGACAGGAAACAGTCAGAGGATATGAGACAGATGAGGACAGGAAACAGTCAGAGGATATGAGACAGATGGGGACAGGAAACAGTCAGAGGATATGAGACAGAGGAGGACAGGAAACAGTCAAGAGGATATGAGACAGATGAGGACAGGAAACAGTCAGAGGATATGAGACAGATGAGGACAGGAAACAGTCAGAGGATATGAGACAGAGATGAGATGAGGACAGGAAACAGTCAGAGGATATGAGACAGATGAGGACAGGAAACAGTCAGAGGATATGAGACAGAGGAGGACAGGAAACAGTCAGAGGATATGAGACAAAGTTGAGGACAGGAAACAGTCAGAGGATATGAGACAGATGAGGAGAGGAAACAGTCAGAGGATATGAGACAGAGCTGTGATGAGGACAGGAAACAGTCAGAGGATATGAGACAGAGTTGAGGACAGGAAACAGTCAGAGGATATGAGACAGATGAGGACAGGAAACAGTCAGAGGATATGAGACAGAGTTGAGGACAGGAAACAGTCAGATCAAAAGCCATGCAGTAAAGAAGCCTGATAGAACAACATGATGCAGTGTATATTAGGACAGAGAGTGAACAAAAAGCGTCTTTAAGTGTCTACTTCCTCCCAGTATTGAGAGCTGTGGATGCGTCTCAAATGGCACCCTATTCCTCATATAGTGCACTTTGACCAGGGCCCGTGGGCAATAGAGAATATGATGATCATGATGACGCCGACAGACATGGCAGCTCTGCTTCTAGCTCCTAAGCAACATTGCAGTATTTCGTTTTTTCCTGTGTTATTATTAGCCCAGAACATTTTAAAAGTGTTATTACATACAGCCGGAAATAACTTTTGGATATCAGAGCGGTGGTAACTCACCAGCATTACGACCACGAATACGACTTTCCCGAATTTGATCCTTTGTTCGTACCCCCCAGTGCAATTGAACTTATCCCAGAGGCTGCTCCATGACGCTGCCGGCGGAGAAGAGTATCCGGAGTGGACTTCTAGTCCGACTCAGGAGGCGTGCACACCATCCACCGCTTCCGAGTATTTTACTCGCTAATGTTTAGTCCCTGGACAATAAAGTAGACGAGCTCAGGGCGAGGATCTCCTTCCAGAGAGACATCAGGGACTGTAACATACTCTGTTTCACGGAATCATGGCTCTCTCGGGATGTACTGTCCCCGTCCATACAGCCAGCTGGGTTCTGAGTACATCGCACAGACAGGAATAAAGAACTCTCCGGGAAGAAGAAAAGCGGTGGTGTATGTTTTATGATTAACTACTCATGGTGTGATTGTGATAACTCACAATCAAATGTCGACCGTATTACCGCCCAAGAGAATTCGCTTCGGTTATAGTCACAGCCGTGTTTATTCCCCCTCAAGCTGATACCACAACGGAACTACGCTGGACTTGCAAACTGCAAAACCACATTTCCTGAGGCTGCATTTATTGTAACTGGAGATTTTAACAAGGCAAATTTGAGGAAAACGCTACAGAAGTTCTTTCAACACATTGCCTGTAGTACTCCCTCTACAAAAACTCTCAACCATCGTTACTCTCCCTTCCGGGATGGCTACAAGGCCCTCCCCTGCCCTCCCTTCGGCAAATCAGATCTGCTCCTCCCTTCCTATAGGCAGAAACTCAAACAGGAAATACCCGTGCTAAGGTCTATTCAACGCTGGTCTGACCAATCAGAATCCATGCTTCAAGATTGTTTTTGATCACGCAGACTGGGATATGTTCTGGGTTGCCTCTGAGAATAACATTGACGTATACACGGATGTATACGAGTTCATCAGGAAGTGTATAGGGGATGTTGTTCCCACTGTGACTGTTAAAACCTACCCAAACCAAAAACCGTGGATAGATGGCAACATTCGTGCAAAACTGAAAGCGCGAACCACCGCATTTAACCATGACAAGGTGACAAGGAATATGGTTGAATACAAACAGTGTAATTATTCCCTCCGTAAGACAATCCAACAGGCAAAATGCCAGTAAAGAGACAAAGTGGAGTCACAATTCAACGGCTCAGACACGAGACGTATGTGGCAGGGTCTACAGACAATCACGGACTACAAAGGGAAAACCAGCCAGGTCGCGGACACCGAGGTCTTGCTCCTAGACAACTAAACACCTTCTTCGCCCGCTTTGAGGATAACACAGTGCCACCGACGCGGCACGCTACCAAGGACTGTGGGCTCTCGTTCTCCGTGGCCGACGTGAGTTAGACATTTAAGCGTGTTAACCCTCGCAAGGCTGCTGGCCCAGACGATATCCCTAGCCGCGACCTCAGAGCATGCGCAGACCAGCTGGCTGGAGTGTTTACGGACATATTCAATCTCTCCCTATCCCAGTCTGCTGTCCCCACTTGCTTCAAGATGGCCACCATTGTTCCTGTACCCATGAAAGCAAAGGTAACTGAACTAAATGACTATCACCACGTAGCACTCACTTATGTCATCATGAAGTGCTTTGAGAGGCTAGTTAAGGATCATATCACCTCCACCTACCTGACACCTTAGACCCACTTCAATTTGCATACCGCCCCAATAGATCCACAGACTATGTAATCGCCATCGCACTGCACACTGCCCTATCCCATCTGGACAAGAGGAATACCTACGTCAGAATGCTGTTCATTGACTATAGCTCAGCATTCAACACCATAGTATCCTCCACCGCCCTGTGCTACTGGGTCCTGGACTTCCTGACGGGCCGCCCCCTGGTGGTGAAGGTGGGAAACAACACCTCCACTATGCTGATCCTCAACACTGGGGCCCCACAAGGGTGCGTGCTCAGCCCCCTCCTGTACTCCCTGTTCACCCATGACTGTGTGGCCAAGCACACCTCCAACTCAATTATCAAATTTGCAGACGACACAACAGTAGTAGGCCTGATTACCAACAATGACGAGACCGCCTACAGGGAGGAGGTGAGGGCCCTGGCGGAGTGGTGCCAGGAAAATAACCTCTCCCTCAACGTCAACAAAACGAAGGAGCTGATCAGGGACTTCAGGAGACAACAGAGAGGGCACGCCCCTATCCACATCGACGGGACCGCAGTGGAGAAGGTGAAAAGCTTCAAGTTCCTTGGCATACACGTCAATGACAATCTGAAATAGTCCACCCACGCAGACAGTATGGTGAAGAAGGCACAACAGAGCCTCTTCAACCTCAGGAGGCTGAAGAAATGTGGCTTGGCACCTAAAACCCTCACAAACTTTTACAGATGCACAATTGAGAGCATCCTGTCGGGCTGTATCACCGCCTGGTACGGCAACTGCACCGCCCGCAACCACAAGGCTCTCCAGAGGGTGGTGCGGTCTGCCGAACGCATCACTGGGGGCACACTGCCTGCCCTCCAGGACACCTACAGCACCCGATGTCACAGGAAGGCCAAAAAGATCATCAAGGACATCAACCACCCGAGCCACGGCCTGTTCACCCCACTATCATCCAGAAGGCGAGGTCAGTACAGGGGCATCAAAGCTGGGACCGAGAGACTGAATTGTTAGATACTACTGCACTGAGCTATAAACACAAGCATTACGCTACACCCGCAATAACATCTGCTAAACATGTGTATGTGAACAATAACATTTGATTTGATGTGAAGTGTCACGGTTGTTTAAGGACGGGTCAGACCAAGGCGCAGCGTGAAATGCATACATGTTTATTCACCGATAAACACAAGAACAAAACAACAAACCAACGAAACGTGAAGTCCGAAGGCTAAACACAAAACAAGCCTCTAAACACGGAACAAGATCCCACAACTAATAATAACAACCAGGCTACTTAAGTATGATCCCCAATCAGAGACAACGAGCGACAGCTGCCTCTGATTGGGAATCACACCCGGCCAAACATAGAAGTAGAACAACTAGAACTAAACATAGACTATACAACATAGATCTCCACACCCTGACTCAACATACTAGAGTCCCATAAGTCAGGGTGTGACATGAAGTGTCATTTGGGACTTTCCTTCATTAAGTGCCCTGGTGTGGGACTTTCCTTCATTAAGTGCCCTGGTGTGGGACTTTCCTTCATTAAGTGCCCTGGTGTGGGACTTTCCTTCATTAAGTGCCCTGGTGTGGGACTTTCCTTCATTAAGTGCCCTGGTGTGGGACTTTCCTTCATTAAGTGCCCTGGTGTGGGACTTTCCTTCATTAAGTGCCCTGGTGTGGGACTTTCCTTCATTAAGTGCCCTGGTGTGGGACTTTCCTTCATTAAGTGCCCTGGTGTGGGACTTTCCTTCATTAAGTGCCCTGGTGTGGGACTTTCCTTCATTAAGTGCCCTGGTGTGGGACTTTCCTTCATTAAGTGCCCTGGTGTGGGACTTTCCTTCATTAAGTGCCCTGGTGTGGGACTTTCCTTCATTAAGTGCCCTGGTGTGGGACTTCAAAACACCTCTACAATCGACCACCAGCCATGTTGACTTCCCCTCTGGAGTATAACAATACATCCCCATTAAGACCGGAGCAGAGCAGCAGACAGACGTCTTCCAGAGAGGCGTCTACAGTATGCCTAAGTTCCAAATGGTACCCTATTCCCTTTGTAAGTGCACTAGGTAGGGAATAGGGTGCCATTTGGGACGCAGGATATATGTGCTCCCTGGCCAGGACAGGATGCTGTAATCTATACAGGCAAGGCGGAGCGGAGAGAGTAGTCTTGGACAGTATCCAGCGGCCTTAATGGATTTATATCCCATTCACTGAACTGTTATGGAACAGTTCAGTGAGGGACAATGCTCCCCTGTCCCTCCCCTGTACCCCATCACCCTCATTGGGCCAAGTGCCCAAAACTCTCCCATCCCATCCCACTCCCCATCCACACCACCCCAGTGCAGAGCTCTTTGAAAATGGCAAAACTCATAAATCTCATTGTTATACACGACTATGAAACCCTTCAGATAAAACAGCTACGACCCCAGCTACGACCCCAGCTACGACCCCAGCTACGACCCCAGTGCAGAGCAGTGCAGAGATTTAGTCAGTCTGTACCTTGGTGTTCCTCCATGTTATTGTCAAGCTGTCGGATATCCTCGTTGATCAGGCTCATCTTCTCACGCATCTCAGTCAACCTGTTATAAACATCACAGAGTTATAAACACTAATATGACTTTGGCTGGCTAGGATAAGACTTCAAAATATCCCAGAAATACGTACTGTCTTTCCATGCTTGCTGTTTCTTGGTTGTCCTCTTTTACCTGGAGCGCAAAACAAGGTGTCATTTTGAAGCATATGAGACAGTTGAGGGCATTCATAACATACAGATTCAACTCACTTGACCTTAAATATACACCTCTTTACCAAACTTCTCCACCCCCCCCCCCGTCCCCCAGTATTTCAGAATAATTTAGGGGGTGCCCATGAGACACGCCCAGGGAGTGAGATCACGGCCTGGGTTACCATTGTACAGCCCCCTGGAGTAATTGGGGTTAAGTGCCTTGCTCAAAGGCACAGCTGCAGCGTTTTCAACTTGTCGGCTCCATGACTCGAACCAGCAACCTTTCTGTTACTGGCCCCAATACTCTAACCTTGAGGCTACCTGCCACCCTTACTTAAAGACAGAGAGAAACCTATGACTGCCTGTCTCTCTCCTCACCTGTTTAAACAGCCTGTCCCTCTCCTCACCTGTTTAAAATAGCCTGTCCCTCTCCTCACCTGTTTAAACAGCCTGTCCCTCTCCTAACCTGTTTAAAATAGCCTGTCCCTCTCCTCACCTGTTTAAACAGCCTGTCCCTCTCCTCACCTGTTTAAACAGCCTGTCCCTCTCCTCACCTGTTTAAACAGCCTGTCCCTCTCCTCACCTGTTTAAACAGCCTGTCCCTCTCCTCACCTGTTTAAACAGCCTGTCCCTCTCCTCACCTGTTTAAACAGCCTGTCCCTCTCCTCACCTGTTTAAACAGCCTGTCCCTCTCCTCACCTGTTTAAACAGCCTGTCCCTCTCCTCACCTGTTTAAACAGCCTGTCCCTCTCCTCACCTGTTTAAACAGCCGGTCCCTCTCCTCACCTGTTTAAACAGCCTGTCCCTCTCCTCACCTGTTTAAACAGCCTGTCCCTCTCCTCACCTGTTTAAACAGCCTGTCCCTCTCCTCACCTGTTTAAACAGCCGGTCCCTCTCCTCACCTGTTTAAGCAGCCTGTCCCTCTCCTCACCTGTTTAAACAGCCTGTCCCTCTCCTCACCTGTTTAAACAGCCTGTCCCTCTCCTCACCGGTTTAAACAGCCTGTCCCTCTCCTCACCTGTTTAAACAGCCAGTCCCTCTCCTCACCTGTTTAAACAGCCAGTCCCTCTCCTCACCTGTTTAAACAGCCTGTCCCTCTCCTCACCTGTTTAAGCAGCCTGTCCCTCTCCTCACCTGTTTAAACAGCCAGTCCCTCTCCTCACCTGTTTAAACAGCCTGTCCCTCTCCTCACCTGTTTAAACAGCCTGTCCCTCTCCTCACCTGTTTAAACAGCCTGTCCCTCTCCTCACCTGTTTAAACAGCCTGTCCCTCTCCTCACCTGTTTAAACAGCCTGTCCCTCTCCTCACCTGTTTAAACAGCCGGTCCCTCTCCTAACCTGTTTAAAACAGCCTGTCCCTCTCCTCACCTGTTTAAGCAGCCTGTCCCTCTCCTCACCTGTTTAAACAGCCTGTCCCTCTCCTCACCTGTTTAAACAGCCTGTCCCTCTCCTCACCTGTTTAAACAGCCTGTCCCTCTCCTCACCTGTTTAAACAGCCTGTCCCTCTCCTCACCTGTTTAAACAGCCTGTCCCTCTCCTCACCGGTTTAAACAGCCTGTCCCTCTCCTCACCGGTTTAAACAGCCTGTCCCTCTCCTCACCTGTTTAAACAGCCTGTCCCTCTCCTCACCTGTTTAAACAGCCTGTCCCTCTCCTCACCTGTTTAAACAGCCTGTCCCTCTCCTCACCTGTTTAAACAGCCTGTCCCTCTCCTCACCGGTTTAAACAGCCTGTCCCTCTCCTCACCGGTTTAAACAGCCTGTCCCTCTCCTCACCTGTTTAAACAGCCTGTCCCTCTCCTCACCTGTTTAAACAGCCTGTCCCTCTCCTCACCTGTTTAAATAGCCTGTCCCTCTCCTCACCTGTTTAAACAGCCGGTCCCTCTCCTCCTGGGGCGATCCCATGCTCTTGTCCTCTGCCACCATGGCGTCCCTCCTCAGCTCCAGCTCCTGAAGCTTCTCATGTAGTGACACAGCTTCCTGTTTCACCTGGGAGTGATAGAGCTCCTGCAGACATCACACAGGACAGAAGGGATTGAGTCAGTCTAACTACCTGTTTAGTGGAAGGCCCTGGCTCCTTCTATGGCACCAGTGACATCTACCCTGGTTTAAATACAACCATGATGACAATAGACTAACGGTTTTTGTCTGAGTAAAATACACATTTCGGGTTTTCAGGAAATGTATGAACATGATTATTAGATACAGCCCCCAATCTTTAACCATTCAAACATGCTCTTAAAAACCTTCATTTGATTCAGCCCATGAGTGAGTGAGCTTGTTGATTCAGCCCATGAGTGAGTGAGCTTGTTGATTCAGCCCATGAAGAAACACAGCAGTGACCTGTTTCAAATGAACGTCACCCTGCCTGTTTGGAAGGTCATGGGTGTGCTGTGGTATTAATACAGACAGGAGTGTCTGTGACATCAGAGTGTCTGTGACATCAGAGTGTCTGTGACATCAGAGTGTCTGTGACATCAGAGTGTCTGTGACATCAGAGTGTCTGTGACCCAAATTACACCCTATTCCCTTTAAACACTGAGTGGACAAAACATTATGAACACCTGCTCTTTCCATGACATAGACTGATCAGGTGAATCCAGGTGAAAGATATGATCCCTTATTGATGTCACTTGTTAAATCCACTTCAAATCAGTGTAGATGAAGGGGAGGAGACAGGTAAAAAAAATTATGTTTAAGCCTTGAGACAATTGAGACATGGATTGTGTATGTGTGCCATTCAGAGGGTGAATGGGCAAGACACAATATTTAAGTGCCTTTGAACGGGGTATGGTAGTAGGTGCCAGGCGCACCGGTTTGAGTACGTCAAGAACTGCAACGCTGCTGGGTGTTTCACGCCCAACAGTTTCCTGTGTGTGTCAAGAATGGTCCACCACCCAAAGGACATCCAGCCAACTTGACACAACTGTGGGAAGCATTGGAGTCAACGTGGGCCAGCATCCCCGCGGAACGCTTTCGACACCTTGCAGAGTCCAATGCCCCGACGAATTGAGGCTGTTCTGAGGGCAAAAGGGGGGTGCTCTTGTCCAGAGCGTCTTACAGTTAGTGCATTCATCTGAAGATGGTGGGACAACCAACATATCACAGGCATAGAAAGTACATTTTTCCTCAATAACGTAGCTATCAGTAGAGTCGGGAGGGGGGGAGTTATTTATGATACTTTGAAGGGAATAGGGTGCCATTTGGGATGCACACTGCCACTCACCGCTTCAAACATCTCCTTCCGCGTTATGAGGGCATCCAGCTCCTCCTGACGACCATCCAGATCCTGAGATAAAGACAGACAGGAAAACATCAGTCATTGGTGCTGACACCTACTCAACACAAGGCCACCTGGCGTCGTTATGTCCAGCAGGGGGAGGAACAGACAGGAAAACATCAGTCATTGGTGCTGACACCTACTCAACACAAGGCCACCTGGCGTCGTTATGTCCAGCAGGGGGAGGAACAGACAGGAAAACATCAGTCATTGGTGCTGACACCTACTCAACACAAGGCCACCTGGCGTCGTTATGTCCAGCAGGGGGAGGAACAGACAGGAAAACATCAGTCATTGGTGCTGACACCTACTCAACACAAGGCCACCTGGCGTCGTTATGTCCAGCAGGGGGAGGAACAGACAGGAAAACATCAGTCATTGGTGCTGACACCTACTCAACACAAGGCCACCTGGCGTCGTTATGTCCAGCAGGGGGAGGAACAGACAGGAAAACATCAGTCATTGGTGCTGACACCTACTCAACACAAGGCCACCTGGCGTCGTTATGTCCAGCAGGGGGAGGAACAGACAGGAAAACATCAGTCATTGGTGCTGACACCTACTCAACACAAGGCCACCTGGCGTCGTTATGTCCAGCAGGGGGAGGAACAGACAGGAAAACATCAGTCATTGGTGCTGACACCTACTCAACACAAGGCCACCTGGCGTCGTTATGTCCAGCAGGGGGAGGAACAGACAGGAAAACATCAGTCATTGGTGCTGACACCTACTCAACACAAGGCCACCTGGCGTCGTTATGTCCAGCAGGGGGAGGAACAGACAGGAAAACATCAGTCATTGGTGCTGACACCTACTCAACACAAGGCCACCTGGCGTCGTTATGTCCAGCAGGGGGAGGAACAGACAGGAAAACATCAGTCATTGGTGCTGACACCTACTCAACACAAGGCCACCTGGCGTCGTTATGTCCAGCAGGGGGAGGAACAGACAGGAAAACATCAGTCATTGGTGCTGACACCTACTCAACACAAGGCCACCTGGCGTCGTTATGTCCAGCAGGGGGAGGAACAGACAGGAAAACATCAGTCATTGGTGCTGACACCTACTCAACACAAGGCCACCTGGCGTCGTTATGTCCAGCAGGGGGAGGAACAGACAGGAAAACATCAGTCATTGGTGCTGACACCTACTCAACACAAGGCCACCTGGCGTCGTTATGTCCAGCAGGGGGAGGAACAGACAGGAAAACATCAGTCATTGGTGCTGACACCTACTCAACACAAGGCCACCTGGCGTCGTTATGTCCAGCAGGGGGAGGAACAGACAGGAAAACATCAGTCATTGGTGCTGACACCTACTCAACACAAGGCCACCTGGCGTCGTTATGTCCAGCAGGGGGAGGAACAGACAGGAAAACATCAGTCATTGGTGCTGACACCTACTCAACACAAGGCCACCTGGCGTCGTTATGTCCAGCAGGGGGAGGAACAGACAGGAAAACATCAGTCATTGGTGCTGACACCTACTCAACACAAGGCCACCTGGCGTCGTTATGTCCAGCAGGGGGAGGAACAGACAGGAAAACATCAGTCATTGGTGCTGACACCTACTCAACACAAGGCCACCTGGCGTCGTTATGTCCAGCAGGGGGAGGAACAGACAGGAAAACATCAGTCATTGGTGCTGACACCTACTCAACATAAGGCCACCTGGCGTCGTTATGTCCAGCAGGGGGAGGAACAGACAGGACCCTGTGTCACGTAGCTTTACCTACTAACAGTTATCGCTTGACATCAAGGACTGCTGTCTGAGAGTATAGATACAGTAAGTGTTCGGTTCCATGCATACTGCTACTACAGAGAAGAGTATGTAGACTTCACCACCACAACACTAACTTATCATGACAAAGGTTCAACAACCCCCGGTGTCTCTTCTTTAACTGAACGACTCACGTCCTCCCTTAACCCCGTGACATGGCTGTAGACTCCAATCTAAGGCGTAAGAAAGAGACATAGGAGTCTAGAGCATGTCACAGGGGGTTACATCCTCCCCTCTGTTCGTAAAGTGTCTCAGAGTAGGACTGCTGATCTGGGAAGGTACAGGCGTCCTTCCTAACTCAGTTGCCAGAGAGGAAGGAAACCGCTCAGGGATTTCACCATGAGGCCAATGGTGACTTTAAAACAGTTACAGAGTTTAATGGCTGTGATAGGAGAAAACAACATTGTAGTTACTCCACAATACTAAACTAAATGACAGAGTGAAAAGAAGGAAGACTGCACAGAATACAAATATTCCAAAACATGCATCCTGTATGCAACGAGGCACTAAAGTAAAACAAAAAAATGTGGCAAAGAAATTAATACAAAGCCTTATGTTTGGGTCAAATCCAAAACAACACATCACTGAGTACCACTCTTCATATTTCAAGCATGGTGGTCGCTGCATCATGTTATGGGTATGCTTGTCATCAGCAAGGACTTGGGAGGTTTTTTTTAGGATCAAAATAAATGGAATAGAGCTAAGCACAGGCAAAATCCTAGAGGAAAACTTGGTTCAGTCTGCTTTCCACCAGACACTGGGAGACAAATTCACCTTTCAGCAGGACAATAACCTAAAACACAAGGCCAAATCTACACTGGAGTTGCTAACCAAGACGACATTGAATGTTCCTTGAGTGGTCTAGTTACAGTTTTGACTTAAAACTACTTGAAAATCTATGGCAAGACTTGAAAATGGCTGTCTAGCAATGATCAACAACCAACTTGACAGAGCTTGAAGAATATATATATTTTATTTTACAATCCAGGTGTGCAAAGCTTTTAGAGACTGACCCAGAAAGACTCACAGCTGTAATTGCTGCTAAAGGTGATTCTAACATCTATTGACTCATGGGGTTGAATACTTATGTAAGCAAGATATTACTGTTTTATTTTTCAATAAGTTTGCAAAAATTTATAAAACTATATGTTTTCACTTTGCCATTATGGGGTAATGCGTGAGAAAAAAAAATCTATAAAAATGTGTTTTATTCAGGCTGTAACACAACAAAATGTGGAACAAGTCAAGGGGTACGAATACTTTCTAAAGGCACCGTACATCTCATTCATTATGATCTAAAACGCCAAACTGATCCTAGATCACCACTGACCTGTAGCAGCTCCTCGTTGTTGGCCTTCATGGCAGCGTACTGGTCCTGTTTCTCTGGAGACATCTTTTTGATGATGTCATCAGCAGCCTGCTTCTCCCGCTCCATCTCCTCCTCCACCGCTCGGATCATGTCCTCCTTCCTATAGAAACCAGAGTTAGGATCATCTCCTCCTTCCTATAGAAACCAGAGTTAGGATCATGTCCTCCTTCCTATAGAAACCAGAGTTAGGATCATGTCCTCCTTCCTATAGAAACCAGAGTTAGGATCATGTCCTCCTTCCTATAGAAACCAGAGTTAGGATCATGTCCTCCTTCCTATAGAAACCAGAGTTAGGATCATGTCCTCCTTCCTATAGAAACCAGAGTTAGGATCATGTCCTCCTTCCTATAGAAACCAGAGTTAGGATCATGTCCTCCTTCCTATAGAAACCAGAGTTAGGATCATGTCCTCCTTCCTATAGAAACCAGAGTTAGGATCATGTCCTCCTTCCTATAGAAACCAGAGTTAGGATCATGTCCTCCTTCCTATAGAAACCAGAGTTAGGATCATGTCCTGCTTCCTATAGAAACCAGAGTTAGGATCATCTCCTCCTTCCTATAGAAACCAGAGTTAGGATCATGTCCTCCTTCCTATAGAAACCAGAGTTAGGATCATGTCCTCCTTCCTATAGAAACCAGAGTTAGGATCATGTCCTCACAGTGGTATGAGAAGATGTTAATGACTAGACTATTTAACACAGTGGTTGAGGAGGTGTTAATGACTAGACTATATAACACTGTGGTATGAGGAGGTGTTAATGACTAGACTATTTAACACAGTGGTATGAGAAGATGTTAATGACTAGACTATTTAACACAGTGGTATGAGAAGATGTTAATGACTAGACTATATAACACAGTGGTATGAGAAGGTGTTAATGACTAGACTATTTAACACAGTGGTATGAGAAGATGTTAATGACTAGACTATGTAACACAGTGGTATGAGGAGGTGTTAATTACTAGACTATATAACACAGTGGTATGAGGAGGTGTTAATTACTAGACTATATAACACAGTGGTATGATGAGGTGTTAATGACTAGACTATATAACACAGTGGTATGATGAGGTGTTAATGACTAGACTATATAACACAGTGGTATGAGGAGGTGTTAATGACTAGACTATATAACACAGTGGTTGAGGAGGTGTTAATGACTAGACTATATAACACAGTGGTATGAGGAGGTGTTAATGACTAGACTATGTAACACAGTGGTATGAGGAGGTGTTAATGACTAGACTATATAACACAGTGGTATGAGGAGGTGTTAATGACTAGACTATATAACACAGTGGTATGAGGAGGTGTTAATGACTAGACTATATAACACAGTGGTATGAGGAGGTGTTAATGACTAGACTATATAACACAGTGGTATGAGGAGGTGTTAATGACTAGACTATATAACACAGTGGTATGAGGAGGTGTTAATGACTAGACTATATAACACAGTGGTATGAGGAGGTGTTAATGACTAGACTATATAACACAGTGGTATGAGGAGGTGTTAATGACTAGACTATATAACACAGTGGTATGAGGAGGTGTTAATGACTAGACTATATAACACAGTGGTATGAGGAGGTGTTAATGACTAGACTATATAACACAGTGGTATGAGGAGGTGTTAATGACTAGACTATATAACACAGTGGTATGAGGAGGTGTTAATGACTAGACTATATAACACAGTGGTTGAGGAGAGGGACATAATGAGTAAGATTACATGGACACGGGGTAACCTGATCCCAGATCAGCACTGCTACCCTGAGACAGGAGTCTTATAGACTCTATTAACACTGTGGTATGAGGAGGCCCTTATCCTGAGGAGACTTCAGAAGAGAGGGTAAGAAAGTTTGTAAACTCTCGTGGTCAGTCAGCAGACAGACACAATCATCTACACTAGAGCAGGTCATAGACAGTTCTTCAAAACCAGATGGCTAAACGACAGTACAGCTACTAATCCTGTGAATGCGCTGTGTCATGACTCTCCTGGGTGAGGATCAAAGGCCTCAGATCAGCTTGGCAAATGGCTGACAACAACCAGACCCTCTTACCCACAGAAGAGGGGAGGGGGCTGTGCCAGTCTTGACACCTTAACACTCTGCCATAAATTAGAGAGGGGGATCATCTCTGGCCCTCTAGTATGGTGAAAGGAATGTGCTTTGTCTCCAGAATACTTTTGCCAAAAGTCCAAAAAGTAAACACTGGAACAATATTCCTAATTGTTACATGATTAATTTAACTGAGTAACAATTAAAACATAGTTAGTTGATTCGATAAATAACAGTCATCATATTAATGAAAGTCACGTCACGACAACTGACTGTAAGTAGCTCTGAATAGGAGCGTCTGCTAAATGACCAAAATGTCAATGTACGAGGGGGCCAATGATGTATGGATTAGGGGGGGATTACTGTATACTAAGGAGACCACATAGGAGTGTTCTAAAGTATGTGATCCCTGGCTGTCTGTTTGCTCCTGTCCCTCCCCCAGGCAGTGGCAGTGGGATGCCAGTGGTGCGGAACGCCTGGAAGTTTCTCCTGGGTGCGGTAGCCATCGCCCTGACCACCTCTATGTTCATCGTGTATGCCGTCAAGACCCAGTCCTGGTACAAGCTGCTGTTCAACTACCGGCACCAAGCGGCTGAGAGAGGAGGAGGATGTTAACGTGTTCACTACAGGACGCTACTCAGACGGAGACCAGCGCCCATGGGTTGGATGATGAGGAGGAGGAGGATGGATACATAAAGGACCGCTACATTGAGACTGGGGACTACAAAGACAACACGGAACCCTGTTGGACCCACCATGGAGGTAGCCTGGTCTGTGCTGTCTGTACTGTCTGGCCAACTCCTCTGGTCATTGGCGCATGAGGAGTTGGCCAGACAGCACAAAAAGATCTGAGGCCAGGCTAGTATTGAGGGACCCAGTGTGAAGGCCAGGCTAGTATTGAGGGACCCAGCGTGGAGGCCAGGCTAGTATTGAGGGACCCAGTGTGAAGGCCAGGCTAGTATTGAGGGATCCAGCGTAGAGGCCAGGCTAGTATTGAGGGACCCAGTGTGAAGGCCAGGCTAGTATTGAGGGACCCAGTGTGAAGGCCAGGCTAGTATTGAGGGACCCAGTGTGAAGGCCAGGCTAGTATTGAGGGACCCAGTGTGAAAGCCAGGCTAGTATTGAGGGACCCAGTGTGAAGGCCAGGCTAGTATTGAGGGACCCAGCGTGGAGGCCAGGCTAGTATTGAGGGACCCAGCATGGATGCCAGGCTAGTATTGAGGGACCCAGCGTGGAGGCCAGGCTAGTATTGAGGGACCCAGCGTGGAGGCCAGGCTAGTATTGAGGGACCCAGCATGGCCAGGCTAGTATTGAGGGACCCAGCATGGAAGCCAGGCTAGTATTGAGGGAACAGCGTGGAGGCCAGGCTAGTATTGACGGACCCAGCCTGGAGGCCAGGCTAGTATTGAGGGACCCAGCATGGAGGCTGCTGCAGCAGAAGTTGAGCTGCTCCCAGTCTTTTGTTTGTATCAGGGGTCTCCAACAGGTCAAACATAGTGGAGGTCAGGGGTCTCCAACAGGTCAAACATAGTGGAGGTCAGGGGTCTCCAACAGGTCAAACATAGTGGAGGTCAGGGGTCTCCAACAGGTCAAACATAGTGGAGGTCAGGGGTCTCCAACAGGTCAAACATAGTGGAGGTCAGGGGTCTCCAACAGGTCTTTCATAGTGGAGGTCAGCGGTCTCCAACAGGTCAAACATAGTGGAGGTCAGGGGTCTCCAACAGGTCAAACATAGTGGAGGTCAGGGGTCTCCAACAGGTCTTTCATAGTGGAGGTCAGCGGTCTCCAACAGGTCAAACATAGTGGAGGTCAGGGGTCTCCAACAGGTCAAACATAGTGGAGGTCAGGGGTCTCCAACAGGTCAAACATAGTGGAGGTCAGGGGTCTCCAACAGGTCAAACATAGTGGAGGTCAGGGGTCTCCAACAGGTCTTTCATAGTGGAGGTCAGGGGTCTCCAACAGGTCAAACATAGTGGAGGTCAGGGGTCTCCAACAGGTCAAACATAGTGGAGGTCAGGGGTCTCCAACAGGTCTTTCATAGTGGAGGTCAGCGGTCTCCAACAGGTCAAACATAGTGGAGGTCAGGGGTCTCCAACAGGTCAAACATAGTGGAGGTCAGGGGTCTCCAACAGGTCTTTCATAGTGGAGGTCAGCGGTCTCCAACAGGTCAAACATAGTGGAGGTCAGGGGTCTCCAACAGGTCAAACATAGTGGAGGTCAGGGGTCTCCAACAGGTCAAACATAGTGGAGGTCAGGGGTCTCCAACAGGTCTTTCATAGTGGAGGTCAGGGGTCTCCAACAGGTAGATCGCTAGCTACCAGTAGTTTGCAGGCCACTTATGTGTAGCTCGCCAAACAATTCTTAAAGTACATGCAATTTTCACGTGTTCCACCGCAAACTGTCATAAACAAATATCACAAGTATCAGACACCGCAAGCTCCCAGCTACTATCTAATCAACGCAACATTGACATTATCCCAACTTTGCCGTGAAATGAGTAGCATCAGTACAGAACCATCACTAGACCGGCATGTTAGAAGGCACATTCCTCACACACTAGACGCGCAATTAAAGGGGAATTATACTAAAAAATCTATTTGATCGTTTTCTTCCAGACCTAAAAATGTGATTTAAACATTGACATGGACTCAGAAAATCCAATTTTATTGTTTCTCTATGAACAATTCTAATTTTGAAAGTGAAAAAAAAAAAAGAACTAATCTCATACCAATGAAAACATACTTTGGGGAAAATAAAACATAATTTGGGGAAAAAAATCTCAATTTTATAGGGCCCCCTTAAGAGTTGTCTATTAACCATTACTGTACCAGGTATATTGACAGAAAACAGTACTTTCTCTTGTACACTAAGGACACGGGGAAGAGTGGCAGGGGAGAGGAGAAGAGGTCCTCTGTAGCTTAGCTGGTAGAGCACGGCGCTTGTAACGCCAAGGGTAGTGGGTTCGATCCCCGGGACCACCCATACGTAAAAATGTATGCACGCATGACTGTAAGTCGCTTTGGATAAAAGCGTCTGCTAAATGGCATATTATTATTATTATTATTATTAAGAGAACAATGTTACTACTTGAAAAAGCTAGAAAATAATGAGTAGCTCTCACGCTAGAAAAGGTTGGAGACCCCTGGTGTAGGTAGTGTTGGAGACCCCTGGTGTAGGTAGTGTTGGAGACCCCTGGTGTAGGTAGAAAGGTTGGAGACCCCTGGTGTAGGTAGTGTTGGAGACCCCTGGTGTAGGTAGAAAGGTTGGAGACCCCTGGTGTAGGTAGTGTTGGAGACCCCTGGTGTAGGTAGTGTTGGAGTCCCCTGGTGTAGGTAGTGTTGGAGACCCCTGGTGTAGGTAGTGTTGGAGACCCCTGGTGTAGGTAGTGTTGGAGACCCCTGGTGTAGGTAGTGTTGGAGACCCCTGGTGTAGGTAGTCAACGTTTTGTCATATTAAATAAATATTTGAGTACTTACTCCCGTCTTTCTGTGAATATGACATCCATGCTTTGAGCCTCTCTGTCGTTCTGTGCTTTCAGCTACACAAACATAGTGTGCAAACAGTTAGGGTTAGGACTGAATGAATAAACGTATCCTATCTTGTAGATAATGAATGTACAAAACAGTGCGCTAAATGATCAAAACTAATCACCATATTGAAGTCATTTATGACTTCCTCCATCTCAGTGTTGGTGTTCAACTTGTCAACTAGCTGAAATTCAAAAAGGTAACAGCGGTATTAGTACATCCTAATGTGATCCATATAACTCATCAACTCGTAGTTAATAATAATATAATATCTTCTTCATATGTCCCTTACCATATTGTAATCTGCCAGCTGTCCCTGTAAATCCTTCAGTTCACCAGCAAGTCCTTCTGCTCTGCAGGGGATAAAACAACCGGACCATTAGAGACCATCCACATTTGTTATTTATTTAACCTTTATTTAACTAGGCAAGTCAGTTAAGTGGTCCTCTGTAGCTCAATTGGTAGAGCATGGCGCTTGTAACGCCAGGGTAGTGGGTTCAATCCCCGGGATACACCCATACATAAAAAATGTATGCCGCTTTGGATAAAAGCGTCTGCTAAATGGCATATTATTATTATTAAGAACAAATTCTTATTTACAATGACGGTCTACACCGGCCAAACCCGGACGACGCTGGGCCAATTGTGCGCCGCCCTATGGGACTCCCAATCACGGCCCGGTTGTGATACAGCCTGGAATCGAACCAGGGGGTCTGTAGTGACGCCTCAAGCACTGAGATGCAGTTCCTTAGACCACTGCGCCACTCGGGAGCCCACATACACCTTGGATGATGAGAACATGAGAACCAATTGATGATAAAAAACTAAAAGTGTCTCTGAGTTGTCTATAAAAAAACTACTGAAAGCCTATTTGTTCACTATGTATTTCCTAGCCAATGACCTTACCTTTTCTCATAGGAGAGGTAAACAGAGTTCTCCTGATTGAAGTTGTCGATCTCCTTCTGCAGTTTGCTGGTCTCTGTCGTCAGTTCATTGATCTTACTCCTGTTGAGATACATTGAAGACCATGTTCACTGTTGTGAACAGATAAGCACAGGAAGATACAGTATAGACCGCCTGGAGCTACATGTTCTGCTATGCCTTACCTGAGGAGGCCAAGGTAGTAGGATTTATCCAGAATCTGCCTCTGAGGTCCTGGAAAATAAGAGAGAAATCTCACGTCATGACAGACAGACAGAAAATAATTAGTGTGCAATACAACTTCCGATACCAAAATCACCTCATTAAGTTGTGTTTTATATGGAGGTCCTAAACAGTTGAATGTATATATTTTAACAGAGAGGGAGTGAAGAACATATTTTGGGGAGTGATGTCTGAGGACAGATTTGACTGGTGAATACAATGAGTGTACAAAACATTAAGAACACCTGCTCTTTCCATGACATAGACTGATCAGGTGAGTCCAGGTGAAAGCTAAGATCCCTTATTGATGTCTGAGTCCAGGTGAAAGCTATGATCCCTTATTGATGTCACTTGTTAATTCCACTTCAATCAGTGTACATGAAGGGGAGGAGACAGGTTAAAGAAGGATTTTAAAGCCTTGAGACAACTGAGACATGGATTGTGTATGTGTGCCATTCAGAGGGTGAATGGGCAAGACAGAAGATTTAAGTGCCTTTGAACGGGGTATGGTAGTAGGTGCCAGGCGCAGCGGTTTGTGTGTCAAGAACTGCAACGTTGCTGGGTTTTTCACACTCAACAGTTTCCCGTGTATCAAAGGACATCCAGCCAACTTGACACAACTGTGGGAACATCTTTTAGTCAACATGAGTCAGCATCCCTGTGGAACGCTTTCGACAACATGTAGAGTCGATGCCCTGACGAATTGAGGCTGTTCTGAGGGCAAAAGGGGGTGCAATCCAATATAATGTTCTGTCCACTCAGTGTATATTACAGGTGAATAATACAGGTAAATAATACAGGAGAATATTACAGCTGAATAATACAGGTGAATAATACAGGTGTATAATACAGGTGAATAATACAGGTAACTATTACAGGAGAATATTACAGCTGAATAATACAGGTAAATATTACAGGTGAATAATACAGGTAAATATTACAGCTGAATAATACAGGTGAATAATACAGGTGAATATTACAGCTGAATAATACAAGTGACTATTACAGGTGAATAATACAGGTGAATAATACAGGTGAATAATACAGGTGACTATTACAGGTGAATATTACAGCTGAATAATACAGGTAAATATTACAGGTGAATAAAACAGGTGAATAATACAGGTAAATATTACAGCTGAATAATACAGGTAAATATTACAGGTGAATAATATAGGTGACTATTACAGGTGAATAATACAGGTGACTATTACAGGTGAATAATACAGGTGAATAATATAGGTGAATAATACAGCTGAACAATACAGGTGAATAATACAGGTGACTATTACAGGTTAATAATACAGCCAAATAATACAGGTAAATATTACAGGTGACTATTACAGGTGAATAATACAGGTGACTATTACAGGTGAATACTACAGGTGAATAATACAGATGAATAATACAGGTGAATAATACAGGTGACTATTACAGGTTATTATTACAGGTGAATACTACAGGTGAATACTACAGGTTATTATTACAGGTGAATACTACAGGTTATTATTACAGGTGAATACTACAGGTTATTATTACAGGTTATTATTACAGGTGAATACTACAGGTGAATACTACAGGTTATTATTACAGGTGAATACTACAGGTTATTATTACAGGTGAATACTACAGGTTATTATTACAGGTGAACACTACAGGTTATTATTACAGGTTATTATTACAGGTGAATACTACAGGTTATTATTACAGGTAAATACTACAGGTTATTATCACAGGTGAATACTACAGGTTATTATTACAGGCGAATACTACAGGTTATTATTACAGGTGAATACTACAGGTTATTATTACAGGTGAATACTACAGGTTATTATTACAGGTGAACACTACAGGTTATTATTACAGGTGAACACTACAGGTTATTATTACAGTTGAACACTACAGGTTATTATTACAGGTGAACACTACAGGTTATTATTACAGGTGAACACTACAGGTTATTATTACAGGTGAACACTACAGGTTATTATTACAGGTAAATACTACAGGTTAATATTAAAGGTAAATACTACAGGTTATTATTACAGGTGAATACTACAGGTTATTATTACAGGTGAATACTACAGGTTATTATTACAGGTGAATACTACAGGTGAATACTACAGGTTATTATTACAGGTGAATACTACAGGTTATTATTACAGGTGAATACTACAGGTTATTATTACAGGTGAATACTACAGGTTATTATTACAGGTGAATACTAGGTTATTATTACATGTGAATACTACAGGTTATTATTACATGTGAATACTACAGGTTATTATTACATGTGAATACTACAGGTTATTATTACAGGTGAATACTACAGGTTATTATTACAGGTGAATACTACAGGTTATTATTACAGGTGAATAATACAGGTTATTATTATAGGTGAATACTACAGGTTATTATTACAGGTGAATACTAGGTTATTATTACATGTGAATACTACAGGTTATTATTACATGTGAATACTACAGGTTATTATTACATGTGAATATTACAGGTTATTATTATAGGTGAATACTACAGGTTATTATTACAGGTGAATACTACAGGTTATTATTACAGGTGAATAATACAGGTTATTATTACAGGTGAATACTACAGGTTATTACTACAGGTGAATACTACAGGTTATTATCACAGGTGAATACTACAGGTTATTATCACAGGTGAATACTACAGGTTATTATTACAGGTTATTATTACAGGTGAATACTACAGGTTATTATTACAGGTGAATACTACAGGTTATTATTACAGGTGAATACTACAGGTTATTATTACAGGTGAATACTACAGGTTATTATTACAGGTGAATACTACAGGTTATGATTACAGGTGAATACTACAGGTTATTATTACAGGTGAATACTACAGGTTATTATTACAGGTGAACACTACAGGTTATTATTACAGGTGAACACTACAGGTTATTATTACAGGTGAACACTACAGGTTATTATTACAGTTGAACACTACAGGTTATTATTACAGGTGAACACTACAGGTTATTATTACAGGTGAACACTACAGGTTATTATTACAGGTGAACACTACAGGTTATTATTACAGGTGAATACTACAGGTGAATACTACAGGTTATTATTACAGGTGAATACTACAGGTTATTATTACAGGTGAATACTACAGGTTATGATTACAGGTGAATACTACAGGTTATTATTACAGGTGAATACTACAGGTTATTATTACAGGTGAATACTACAGGTTATTATTACAGGTTATTATTACAGGTGAATACTACAGGTTATTATTACAGGTTATTATTACAGGTTATTATTACAGGTACTACTGTACCCTTCATGCCAGTCTTCATGCCGCTCAGGCCCTGCTGGGTGACTGGCCGGTCGGCCACTTTGATTTGAGCAGAGAGAACGCCAGAGGTCCCTAGGGCTCCTCCTTTGGTTCCAGGACGCCCAGTTCCCGGCACCATCTACACATTACACACAAGACAAGGACACATTATTCAATATAGAAATGCTGCTTAGATTCCACTTTAAACAAACTAGAAAAGGCTTTACGAAGTGATGGAACATGCCTCGTCGTAAACTTTAGAACTGCCACAAGGATTGTAACAGCCTAGTAACGGGGGGCGCAAAATTTGATTTGATTTGCCTAGCTAACATCATTATGAAGTATCAAATCATGAACGCACATTGCTTACGCCAACTAGTCGTATTTTTGGTTGGTGCAACAGGTGTAAATTCGGACACCAACTAGTGCAACCGGCCCCAGAATACCTAACCCTGGGATATAGTTGTATTTTTCAGCGGGACAATTACTTAAATGTTAATGCTTAAGACACACCAGAATGGCTTTCAAGAGGTATTCAGTGTTCCTGAGGGGTCCAGTCTCAGTCCTGACTTACAGTGCATTCGGAAAGTATCCAGACCCCTTGACTTTTTCCACATTGTTACGTTACAGCCTTATTCTAAAATGGATTCAATCGTTTCCCCCCATCATCAATCTACACACAATACCCCATAATGACAAAGCAAAAACAGGTTTTTAGAAATGTTTGCAAATGTATTAAAAATAAAAAACGGGAATATCACATTTACAGAAGTATTCAGACCATTTACTCAGTACTTTGTTGAAGCACCTTTGGCAGCGATTACAGCCTTGAGTCTTCTTGGGTATGACGCTACAAGCTTGGCACACCTGTATTTGGGGAGTTTCTCCCATTCTTCTCTGCAGATCCTCTCATGCTCTGTCAGGTTGGATGTGGAGCGTCGCTGCACAGCTATTTTCAAGTCTCTCCAGAGATGTTCGATCGGGTTCAAGTCCGGGCTCTGGCTGGGCCACTCAAGGACATTCAGAGACTTGTCCCGAAGCCACTCCTGCGTTGTCTTGGCTGTGTGCTTAGGGTCGTTGTCGTGTTGGAAGGTGAACCTTCACCCCAGTCTGAGGTCGTGAGCACTCTGGAGCAGGTTTTCATCAAGGATCTCTCTGTACTTTGCTCTGTTCATCTTTCCCTCGATCCTGACTAGTCTCCCAGTCACTGCCGCTGAAAAACATCCCCACAGCATGATGCTGCCACCACCATGCTTCAGCTCTAGGAAGAGTCTTGGTGGTTCCAAACTTCTTCCATTGAAGAATGATGGAGGCCACTGTGTTCTTGGGGACCTTCAATGCTGCACATTTCTTTGGGTACCCTTCCCCAGATCTGTGCCTCGACACAATCCTGTCTCGGAGCTCTACGGAGAATTCCTTCGACCTCATGGCTTGGTTTTTGTTCTGACATGCACTGTCAACTGTGGGACCTTATACAGACAGGTGTGTGCCTTTCCAAATCCTGTCCAATCAATTGAATTTACCACAGGTGGACTGCAATCAAGTTGTAGAAACATCTCAAGGATGATCATTGGAAACAGGATACACCCGAGCTCAATTTCAAGTGTCATAGCAAACGGTCTGAATACTTATGTACATTTTGAAAAACCTGTTTTCGCTTTGTCATTATGGGGTATTGTGTGTAGATTGATGAGGAAAATGTTTTATTTAATCCATTTCAGAATAAGGCTGTAATGTAACAAAATGTGGGAAAAGTCAAGGGGTCTGAATATTTTCCGAATGCACTGTAAATCTGCTTAGAAATCAGAGACAAGGTTTGAATATTGGTGTCCATCAATAATTCTCAACTAAATTTACTGAGCTTGAGAAATTCTGACAAAAACAAATGGATATATGTTGCGCAGAGTTGGTAGGATCGTTTTCAAAGTGATTTTCAGCTGTATTTTCTGCCAAAGGTGCTTGCACAAAGTATTAACTCTGAGGTGTGAAGAAATATGCAATCAAGACATCTTTGTTTATATATTTTTAGAACACTTTCTATACTTTTTCTTTTACTTTGAAAATGTGGCGCAGGATGTGTAGATCAGTAGGGGAAAAATGTCAATTGAATCCCTTTTTAGATTTAATTTTATGCCAGCGAAATGTGATAACAAGGGGTGTGCAGACTTTCACTGTTTGTCCATACGCTACAGAAGGTGTGTAAAGGGTGATGATAGTTAGTCAGGGATCTGCAAGAAAAACATCAAAACTGTGACTTGGCTTTACCCCAGTTCCGACCCTAATGGCTGTGGGTGGAGGTCTGACGGCGGTTGGAAGTCTCCCAGTCCCTGGTACTAGAGACCCCCGACTCATCGGTCTACCTGAGGGTAGCCTCTGGCTCGCCATCTCTTCACTGGTTTTCCCTCCTCTCCACAAAATCCTACAGGAGAAAATCAGTCGTTCAACGACAAACAACTGCCCGGTGGAGTAACGTCAGGAAAGCTATACTAAACCTACGTAGGTTGATTAAAAAAACGTAAAAACGTGTTAGCTAGCTAGGCTAATGTTAGCTGGACGTTGCTAGCTAGTTTGCTAATAAAACCGTTGTCTCGGCAATTTCTAGGTAGCCCAAAAATGCCTAATATAAGTGTACCAACTTACCTCGTGTTTTGTATAGGCGTCAAACCGCTCAATCTGACTGACTGTAATTTGATTGTTTGTACTTTTGTTGTAGCTAGCAAGCTACCAGTACACTTCTTTTGACGTTACCACAGCAACCAACCATTATCGCGAGACTTTGGGGGAAATCTCTGAGAAGTGGAATCCCTCTGCAAAACCCTGCCCCTCGTGACCACTAACAAATCTGAGCCATTCTTCTTCAGTCCAGTGGAGGGCGCAACAAGTCTACATTTTGTATATTGCCTCTAATGTATGAGGGCGAGGGTTTAAAAAACTACTGCGCATGTACGTGCACTGTGCTCCGTCATCCAGTGGGGTAATCGTCTTCCTCTTTGGAGAGTGGGTTGTGTAGAAAACTTCGCCTGCCTGCTTATGCATTGGATTTGATTATATTTGTGTTTCGGTCCTCGGTATGGACTCTCAAAAAGTAAGTGCACCCGGCGTATTATGAACCGATATCGATGATGATTCAGTCGTCAGCTGTGCATGCCAGCTGTGCACCGTTAGTCAAAGCGATAGTTGTATGTAACGAGACGATCTTGCTATGAACGATCGAAAGGAAATCCAACATTAGTTCAACGTTCCGTTATTTTCGTTATTTTGTCATTGTTTATCACCAATATGCGTGATGTTTTAGTGCTGGAAACATGTTCACATTCGCTCTGTTGCTTATGAAGAATCTGTTGACTTGGAAACTAGATATGTTCTTATACAATGTTTCTTTCGAACGTTTCCTCCTTATGGGTATTCTCCAATGACTGGTATTCACACATCTTTCCTGTGACAGTGACAGTTCCTCTACCCATCAATGATTTGACACATTTGACATTGATCTTGTTATTGAATATGATGAGGTGCACTTCTGTAAAGTAATTCACTTCCTACTTGCTATTGTGGTTTTGACAGTCACAGCAGGTGTCAAAGTCATTCATTTCTTTATTATACAGCTTTGCCTGTCCTATAGGCTATTGGTTTATTTGTCTGCCACTTTAGATCAGACAGTCTGTTATTGCAACAACAACAAAACATCATATCATTATAAAGTGAATATTTGTGGTTACACGCCTTTCATGGACTTGTCGTGTTTTTGAAGTCATGAAAAAAGAAACATTATATTTGTTATGAAGTGTCACACACATTGCTTTAAGTCTGTTGTCAAGGGCCTATAGCAACAGGATGATCTTATCGTTTGGCCTTGTTTTCTGTTTGTTATCAGCATTACTAGGGGGTGACTATCAAACAGGAAAATGACCCATAGGGCTACCTCTCCTTTGTACTGAATAAATGGAGGAGAATATATAGCCTTTAGCACGTGCTGTCAATCTAAGCTTATTCTAAGTCTATTACTGAGTCAGAGAGAGAGAGAGACAGACAGACAGAGAGAGAGAGAGAGGTCACACCAGTGGTACAGGTCTATTATAACCCTCAGTCAGAGAGGAGAGGAGTGACGTCATTCTGAAAGGAACAGTGACACTCAAGAAGGAAGTGGCACTAGTAGGGAGCCAGCACCTCAGACAGACAGACGGGAAGGCAGACAGACAGACAGGAAGGCAGACAGACGGGAAGGCAGACAGACAGACGGGAAGGCAGGCAGACAGACAGACGGGAAGGCAGACAGACAGACGGGACGGCAGACAGACGGGAAGGCAGGCAGACAGACAGACAGACGGGAAGGCAGGCAGACATACGGGAAGGCAGGCAGACAGACAGACAGACGGGAAGGCAGGCAGACAGACAGACGGGAAGGGAGGCAGACAGACAGACGGGAAGGCAGGCAGACAGACAGACAGACGGGAAGGCAGACAGACAGACAGACAGACGGGAAGGCAGGCAGACGGACAGGCAGACGGGAAGGCAGGCAGGCAGGTAGACGGACAGACAGACAGACAGACAGACGGGAAGGCAGGCAGACGGACAAACAGACAGACGGGATGGCAGGCAGACGGACAGACAGATGGGAAGGCAGGCATACGGACATTATATTTGCAATCATATTCTGACTTTACAACATTAATCCATTTGAATGACTATTTTTAAAAAGTAATTGTCAATCTCCAGTAGAAGCCATTACAGTTCGATTTGGCTGGGGTTTGAGTTAGTCGTTCATCAATGTTTTGTACGTTTTGTTTAGTTGAGCACTGCAGAGTAGTGTCCAGTAAAGGACTATCATACAGTCATGCACCTCTAGTTTCAGATGTTTGAATTGAATCAAACCACCTTTCCCTCCTTCCACTTGACTTTTTAAACCAACTCACCATGTTTGAGCGTGTTTTACAGTGGAGTATCCATTGGGCTGAACAGAATGCAACTGAAATAGATATAGGCCCGAGGCCAGCATTGAGTTGACATGTGTTTCCTAGGTAAGGGCCTGTGCTGTGGTTACAGTATCGAGTCCAACACTACTGGTAGTGACAACAGCTCAAATGAGTAGTATTTCTAGTTACAGCATAAAAACGACTAGTAGACTGTTTCTAAGTACTGCAGATCCTGCTCTTTTTAGAGCCAATCTGCTTTAGAGCTTACACGTCAAACATCCTTCCTCCAAAGGACCCTCCATAGCTTACTGGATGTTGTTCTTCCATTGAATTTATTTTCTAAATTTAGGAAAAGATCAATACATTTTTTTAAAAACTTTTTTTTGAAGTTCCTCAAACTACTATTGGGCTAAGGGTGAAAAATAGTGCACTATATATACGGAATAGATAGGGTGGCATTTGGGACACAGCCCAGGGGAACGACCGCAGAGGGGTTTGCTGTGTATCTCTACTGTGTAATAGCCTGTTGAGAGGAGTAGGCTTTAAGTCCTGTTAAACCCCCTCCCTTTGTAGCTGACGCTGATCTGCTGCGGCAGGTAGCTTAGTGGGTAAGAGCGTTGTGCCAGTAACCGAAAGGTCGCTGGTTCTAATCCCCGAGCCGACTAGGTGAAAAATCAGTCGATGTGCCCATGAGCAAGGCACTTAACCCTAATTGCTCCTGTAAGTCGCTCTGGATAAGAGCGTCTGCTAAAATGACTAAAATGTCAAATGTTATGTGGAGGCCTACAAGCTTCTGCTACAACATGGTTATGGAACCTCATGTTCATCTCACTGAGTTTGTTGTTGTCAATTAGCATGGGGTTATCTATCGGGTGGGTTGGATGGGTAGGCTATAGCCTAACTTTAAACAATATGGGGAACATTACACCTATCCTCTCAGAGGGCACAGAGAAAGTCCTACTGTACTGCCCCAACTGTCATATCCTCTCAGGGGGCACAGAGAAAGTCCTACTGTACTGCCCCAACTGTCATATCCTCTCAGAGGGCACAGAGAAAGTCCTACTGTACTGCCCCAACTGTCATATCCTCTCAGGGGGCACAGAGAAAGTCCTACTGTACTGCCCCAACTGTCATATCCTCTCAGAGGGCACAGAGAAAGTCCTACTGTACTGCCCCAACTGTCATATCCTCTCAGAGGGCACAGAGAAAGTCCTACTGTACTGCCCCAACTGTCATATCCTCTCAGGGGGCACAGAGAAAGTCCTACTGTACTGCCCCAACTGTCATATCCTCTCAGGGGGCACAGAGAAAGTCCTACTGTACTGCCCCAACTGTCATATCCTCTCAGAGGGCACAGAGAAAGTCCTACTGTACTGCCCCAACTGTCATATCCTCTCAGAGGGCACAGAGAAAGTCCTACTGTACTGCCCCAACTGTCATATCCTCTCAGAGGGCACAGAGAAAGTCCTACTGTACTGCCCCAACTGTCATATCCTCTCAGGGGGCACAGAGAAAGTCCTACTGTACTGCCCCAACTGTCATATCCTCTCAGGGGGCACAGAGAAAGTCCTACTGTACTGCCCCAACTGTCATATCCTCTCAGGGGGCACAGAGAAAGTCCTACTGTACTGCCCCAACTGTCATATCCTCTCAGGGGGCACAGAGAAAGTCCTACTGTACTGCCCCAACTGTCATATCCTCTCAGGGGGCACAGAGAAAGTCCTACTGTACTGCCCCAACTGTCATATCCTCTCAGAGGGCACAGAGAAAGTCCTACTGTACTGCCCCAACTGTCATATCCTCTCAGGGGGCACAGAGAAAGTCCTACTGTACTGCCCCAACTGTCATATCCTCTCAGGGGGCACAGAGAAAGTCCTACTGTACTGCCCCAACTGTCATATCCTCTCAGGGGGCACAGAGAAAGTCCTACTGTACTGCCCCAACTGTCATATCCTCTCAGGGGGCACAGAGAAAGTCCTACTGTACTGCCCCAACTGTCATATCCTCTCAGGGGGCACAGAGAAAGTCCTACTGTACTGCTCCAACTGTCATATCCTCTCAGGGGGCACAGAGAAAGTCCTACTGTACTGCCCCAACTGTCATATCCTCTCAGGGGAAACAGAGAAAGTCCTACTGTACTGCCCCAACTGTCATATCCTCTCAGGGGGCACAGAGAAAGTCCTACTGTACTGCCCCAACTGTCATATCCTCTCAGAGGGCACAGAGAAAGTCCTACTGTACTGCCCCAACTGTCATATCCTCTCAGAGGGCACAGAGAAAGTCCTACTGTACTGCCCCAACTGTCATATCCTCTCAGAGGGCACAGAGAAAGTCCTACTGTACTGCCCCAACTGTCATATCCTCTCAGGGGGCACAGAGAAAGTCCTACTGTACTGCCCCAACTGTCATATCCTCTCAGGTCTACTTAGTGCCTAGGGGTTAGGGACCAGGGGATGGGGTCTATAGCAGAGGTCAGATCAGAAAACATGAAGATATTGACCCGTGTGCACGTTATATATATTCTTTCAATAATCTGTCGGTGGTGTCATGCAGCAGCTTTAAATAGAAGTGAAGCCCAATCCTCCAATCTGCCTAATCGTGTTGTGTTGCTCAGTTGCACGGTCGCGCGTTCGGCCGGTCGGTCCCCCCCCGGGAACTAACAGACATCTGTCAACATTCACAGGATATAGAGGAACATACAGAAACACAAACATTTCTGTACACTGTCCAAGACAATACACATACACAGTACTCTATCTACACTGAGTGGACAAAACATTATGAACACCTTCCTAATATTGAGTTGCACCCCCCTTTTGCCCTCAGAACAGCCTCAATTCGTCGGGGCATTGGACTCTACAAGGTGTCGAAAGCGTTCCACAGGGATGCTGGCCCATGTTGACTCCAATGCGTTCCACAGTTGTGCCACCTTTGGGTGGTGGACCATTCTTGACACACACGGGAAACTGTTGGGGGTGAAACACCCAGCAGCGTTGCAGTTCTTGACACACTCAAACCGGTGCGCCTGGCACCTACTTCCATACGCCGTTCAAAGGCACTTAAATATTTTGTCTTGCCCATTCACCCTCTGAATGGCACACATACACAATCCATGTCTCAGTTGTCTCAAGGCTTAAAAATCCTTCTTTAACCCGTCTCCTCCCCTTCACCTACCCTGATTAAAGTGGAATTAACAAGTGACATCAATAAGGGATCATAGCTTTCACCTGGATTCACCTGATCAGTCTATGTCATGGAAAGAGCAGGTGTTCTTAATGTTTTGTACACTCGGTGTATAATGTATATCTTATTGTACAGTGGATATCTGAAAGTACTGTAGTTGGAAACGGAACTGAGGCAATGGCTCCTTGGAGTCAGTGGGTTCTTTTATATCTATGATTCTGTTTGTCCTGTTCAATGTATAGCCTGGTATTTAGGTGTTATGTTTGTCCTGTTCAATGTATAGCCTGGTATTTAGGTGTTATGTTTGTCCTGTTCAATGTATAGCCTGGTATTTAGGTGTTATGTTTGTCCTGTTCAATGTATAGCCTGGTATTTAGGTGTTATGTTTGTCCTGTTCAATGTATAGCCTGGTATTTAGGTGTTATGTTTGTCCTGTTCAATGTATAGCCTGGTATTTAGGTGTTATGTTTGTCCTGTTCAATGTATAGCCTGGTATTTAGGTGTTATATGTTTGTCCTGTTCAATGTATAGCCTGGTATTTAGGTGTTATGTTTGTCCTGTTCAATGTATAGCCTGGTATTTAGGTGTTTATATGTTTGTCCTGTTCAATGTATAGCCTGGTATTTAGGTGTTATCTTTTTCAGAAAATGTTACCTGATGCTCAATCAAATACCAATCCAAAGCAAATCCATCTTGATGGTATTAAATTGGAACTACTGTAGTACAAACCTTTACCAAATCTCCAGTAAATTGGGCTTTTTCATACTTTCTAGTGTACAACATAGAGGTCAGCAAGCATCATGTACGCTACAACATGAGTTACTAATGAACAGAGAACAATTCATAACAATTATTGAGGATAGAACACAATAGGCCTTTTCACACTGCATTGTTCTTACTCCCAGGCTAGACGGGTCACACAAGCATTTGTTAACATTCACATTTACATTTTAGTCATTTAGCAGACGCTCTTATCCAGAGCGACTTACAGTTAGTGAGTGCATACATTATTTTTTATTTTTCATACTGGCCCCCCCGTGGGAATCGAACCCACAACCCTGGCGTTGCAAACCCTGGGCTATATTCCAAAGACCTGGGCTAACGGGCAAACACAACATGCGACCAATGTTATAAAGCAATAAGACATTTAAAAATGTATTTATTCTTGCTTCTAGCTTAGCATTTGATTTCCAACAGTGAGGGTTGTATAAACCTTGTCCCAACTCTGAAACAATGTGAACAAACCTGCATCTTCATTTCCATCTGGGTCCTCTCAGTTACTGTAGTCAGTACTGTAGTCAGTACTGTAGTCAATACTGTAGTCGGTACTGTAGTCAGTACTGTAGTCAATACTGTAGTCAGTACTGTAGTCAGTACTGTAGTCAGTGCTGTAGTCAGTACTGTAGTCAGTGCTGTAGTCAGTACTGTAGTCAGTACTGTAGTCAGTGCTGTAGTCAATACTGTAGTCAGTACTGTAGTCAGTACTGTAGGCAATATTGACACTGTACACTAATGTAATTGACAGGAGGGAGACGGGGTCCTAAAGAAGGGTATAACCTTAACTCATGGTGTTGGTCCTTTGTTTCCATGTGTTGACATGAACTCTGCATGTCAATCTCTCCTGGCTCAAAGTAGAGGAGAGATTGACTGCATCACTACTTGTATTTGTGAGAGGTATTGACATGTTGAAAGCACCGAGCTGTCTGTTTAAACGGCTAGCACACAGCTCAGACACCCATGCATACCCCACAAGACATGCCACCAGGGGTCTCTTCACAGTCCCCAAGTCCAAAACAGAATGTGGGAGGCGCACAGTACTACATAGAGCCATGACTACATGGAACTCTATTCCACATCAAGTAACTCAAGCGAACAGTAGAATCAGATTAAAAAACAGAAAACTACACCTTATGGAACAACAGGGACTGTGAAGAGACACACACCCAGGCACACACACATACGCACACACATGTACATAGTAATGTTGTAATATTGTGGTATTATACAATTTGGATTGTAGATACTTTTGATCATGTAGTGTATGTGGACACCTGCTCGTCAAACATCTCATTCCAAAATAATGGGCATTAATATGGAGTTGGTCCCCCCCTTTGGCTGCTATAACAGCCTCCACTCTTCTGGGAAGGCTTTCCACTAGATGTTGGAACATTGCTTCGGGGACTTGCTTCCATTCAGACACAAGCATTAGTGAGGTCAGGCACTGATGTTGGGCGATTAGGCCTGGCTCGCAGTCGGCATTCAAATTAATCCCAAAGGTGTTTGGTGGGGTTGAGGTCAGGGCTCTGTGCAGGCCAGTCAAGTTCTTCCACACCGATCTCGACAAACCATTTCTGTAAGGACCTCGCTTTGTGCATGGGGGCATTGTCATGCTGAAACAGGAAAGGGCCTTCTCCAAACTGTTGCCACAAAGTTGGAAGCACAGAATCGTCTAGAATGTCATTGTATGCTGTAGTGTTAAGATTTCCCTCCACTGGAACTAAGGGGCCTAGCCCGAACCATGAAAAACAGCGCCAGACCATTATTCCTCCTCCACCAAACTTTACAGTTGGCACTATGCATTGGGGCAGGTAGCGTTCTCATGGCATCTGCCAAACCCAGATTCTTCAGTCGGACAGCCAGATGGTGAAACGTGATTCATCACACCAGAGAACGCGTTTTCACTGCTCCAGAGTCCAATGGCGGCGAGCTTTACACCACTCCAGCCGACGCTTGGCATTGTGCATGGTGATCTTAGGCTTGGTGCGGCTGCTCGGCCATGGAAACCAATTTCATGAACCTCCCAACGAACAGTTATTGTGCTGACATTGCTTCTAGAGGCAGGTTGGAAGTCGGTAGTGAGTATTGCATCCGAAGACATTCGATTTTTACGCGCTACGCGCTTCAACACTCGGCGGTCCCGTTCTGTGAGCTTGTGTGGCCTACCACTTCGCGGCTGAGCCGTTGTTGCTCCTAGACGTTTCCACTTCACAATAACAGCACTTACAGTTGACTGGGGCAGCTCTAGCAGGGCAGAAATTTGACGAACTGACTTGTTGAAAAGGCGGCATCCTATGACGGTGCCACGTTGAAAACCACTGAGCTCTTCAGTAAGGCCATTCTGTTTGTCTATGTAAATTGCGTGGCTGTGTGCTCGATTTTTACACACCTGTCAGCAACGGGTGTGGCTAAAATAGCCGAATCCACTCATTTGAAGGGGTGTCTACATACTTATATATATATATATATATATATGTGTGTATGTATTGGTGCAATAATGTGTTGTAGATACAGTATGTATTGGTAGAGGAGTGGTGTAATAATGTGTTGTAGATACAGTATGTATTGGTAGAGGAGTGGTGTAATAATGTGTTGTAGATACAGTATGTATTGGTAGAGGAGTGGTGTAATAATGTGTTGTAGATACATTATGTATTGGTAGAGGAGTGGTGTAATAATGTGTTGTAGATACAGTATGTATTGGTAGAGGAGTGGTGTAATAATGTGTTGTAGATACAGTATGTATTGGTAGAGGAGTGGTGTAATAATGTGTTGTAGATACATTATGTATTGGTAGAGGAGTGGTGTAATAATGTGTTGTAGATACATTATGTATTGGTAGAGTAGTGGTGTAATAATGTGTTGTAGATACAGTATGTATTGGTAGAGGAGTGGTGTAATAATGTGTTGTAGATACAGTATGTATTGGTAGAGGAGTGGTGTAATAATGTGTTGTAGATACAGTATGTATTGGTAGAGGAGTGGTGTAATAATGTGTTGTAGATACAGTATGTATTGGTAGAGGAGTGGTGTAATAATGTGTTGTAGATACAGTATGTATTGGTAGAGGAGTGGTGTAATAATGTGTTGTAGATACAGTATGTATTGGTAGAGGAGTGGTGTAATAATGTGTTGTAGATACAGTATGTATTGGTAGAGGAGTGGTGTAATAATGTGTTGTAGATACAGTATGTATTGGTAGAGGAGTGGTGTAATAATGTGTTGTAGATACAGTATGTATTGGTAGAATAGTGGTGTAATAATGTGTTGTATTGTAGATACAGTATGTATTGGTAGAATAGTGGTGTAATAATGTGTTGTATTGTAGATACAGTATGTATTGGTAGAGTAGTGGTGTAATAATGTGTTGTATTGTAGATACAGTATGTATTGGTAGAGTAGTGGTGTAATAATATGTTGTATTGTAGATACAGTATGTATTGGTAGAGTAGTGGTGTAATAATATGTTGTATGATGTACTGTTTCATTAGGATTTGTTTGGACCCCAGGAAGAGTATCCTTAATAAATACAAAACTCTACTGTTGGGGAAGAGATGGCAAGGCTACGTCCCAAATATTGCTCTACTTCAGCCTTATGGGCCCTGATCAAAAGTAGTGCACTATATAGGGAATAGGGGGCCATTTGGACGCAGCCAGGCGCTGTGTTGGTGCCAGATACCCATCCACCTAGAGACAGTAGAAAGGCCATGTTACATTTCCATTCCCAGGGAGTCCAAGTAGACAGTAGAGCAGTTGTGACGTTTCAGCATGGGCCATTCACAACTAGTCTTTAGGGTGATGGGCCATTCACAACTAGCCTTTAGGGTGATGGGCCATTCACAACTAGCCTTTAGGGTGATGGGCCATTCACAACTAGCCTTTAGTGTGATGGGCCATTCACAACTAGCCTTTAGGTTGATGGGCCATTCACAACTAGCCTTTAGGTTGATGGGCCATTCACAACTAGCCTTTAGGTTGATGGGCCATTCACAACTAGCCTTTAGGGTGATGGGCCATTCACAACTAGCCTTTAGGGTGATGGGCCATTCACAACTAGCCTTTAGGGTGATGGGCCATTCACA
Source organism: Coregonus lavaretus (assembly GCF_964263955.1). Lineage (NCBI taxonomy): Eukaryota > Metazoa > Chordata > Actinopteri > Salmoniformes > Salmonidae > Coregonus > Coregonus lavaretus. The sequence goes on along the minus strand of NW_028165979.1, from coordinate 74,321 downwards.
ACTAGCCTTTAGGGTGATGGGCCATTCACAACTAGCCTTTAGGGTGATGGGCCATTCACAACTAGCCTTTAGGGTGATGGGCCATTCACAACTAGCCTTTAGGGTGATGGGCCATTCACAACTAGTCTTTATGGTGATGGACCATTCACAACTAGCCTTTAGGGTGATGGGCCATTCACAACTAGCCTTTAGGGTGATGGGCCATTCACAACTAGCCTTTAGGGAGATGGGCCATTCACAACTAGCCTTTAGGTTGATGGGCCATTCACAACTAGCCTTTAGGTTGATGGGCCATTCACAACTAGCCTTTAGGGTGATGGGCCATTCACAACTAGCCTTTAGGGTGATGGGCCATTCACAACTAGCCTTTAGGGTGATGGGCCATTCACAACTAGCCTTTAGGGTGATGGGCATTCACAACTAGCCTTTAGGGTGATGGGCCATTCACAACTATTCTTTAGGGTGATGGGCCATTCACAACTAGCCTTTAGGGTGATGGGCCATTCACAACTAGCCTTTAGGGTGATGACAATTCACAACTAGCCTTTAGGGAGATGGGCCATTCACAACTAGCCTTTATGATGATGGGCCATTCACAGCTCTTCCCACAGCAACAAGACAGTTTAGCGCTCTGCCCACAGAACCAAGACAGTTTAGCGCTCTGCCCACAGCAACAAGGCAGTTTAGCGCTCTGCCCACAGCAACAAGACAGTTTAGCGCTCTGCCCACAGCAACAAGACAGTTTAGCGCTCTGCCCACAGCAACAAGACAGTTTAGCGCTCTGCCCACAGAACCAAGACAGTTTAGCGCTCTGCCCACAGAACCAAGACAGTTTAGCGCTCTGCCCACAGAACCAAGACAGTTTAGCGCTCTGCCCACAGAACCAAGACAGTTTAGCGCTCTGCCCACAGCACCAAGACAGTTTAGCGCTCTGCCCACAGCAACAAGACAGTTTAGCGCTCTGCCCACAGAACCAAGACAGTTTAGCGCTCTGCCCACAGAACCAAGACAGTTTAGCGCTCTGCCCACAGCACCAAGACAGTTTAGCGCTCTGCCCACAGAACCAAGACAGTTAGCGCTCTGCCCACAGAACCAAGACAGTTTAGCGCTCTGCCCACAGAACCAAGACAGTTAGCGCTCTGCCCACAGCAACAAGACAGTTTAGAGCTCTGCACACAGAACCAAGACAGTTTAGCGCTCTGCCCACAGCAACAAGACAGTTTAGCGCTCTGCCCACAGAACCAAGACAGTTTAGCGCTCTGCCCACAGAACCAAGACAGTTAGCGCTCTGCCCACAGCAACAAGACAGTTTAGAGCTCTGCACACAGAACCAAGACAGTTTAGCGCTCTGCCCACAGCAACAAGACAGTTTAGCGCTCTGCCCACAGAACCAAGACAGTTTAGAGCTCTGCCCACAGAACCAAGACAGTTTAGCGCTCTGCCCACAGCACCAAGACAGTTTAGCGCTCTGCCCACAGAACCAAGACAGTTAGCGCTCTGCCCACAGAACCAAGACAGTTTAGCGCTCTGCCCACAGAACCAAGACAGTTAGCGCTCTGCCCACAGCAACAAGACAGTTTAGAGCTCTGCACACAGAACCAAGACAGTTTAGCGCTCTGCCCACAGCAACAAGACAGTTTAGCGCTCTGCCCACAGAACCAAGACAGTTTAGCGCTCTGCCCACAGAACCAAGACAGTTAGCGCTCTGCCCACAGCAACAAGACAGTTTAGAGCTCTGCACACAGAACCAAGACAGTTTAGCGCTCTGCCCACAGCAACAAGACAGTTTAGCGCTCTGCCCACAGAACCAAGACAGTTTAGAGCTCTGCCCACAGAACCAAGACAGTTTAGCGCTCTGCCCACAGCAACAAGACAGTTTAGCGCTCTGCCCACAGAACCAAGACAGTTTAGAGCTCTGCCCACAGAACCAAGACAGTTTAGCGCTCTGCCCACAGCAACAAGACAGTTTAGCGCTCTGCCCACAGAACCAAGACAGTTTAGCGCTCTGCCCACAGAACCAAGACAGTTAGCGCTCTGCCCACAGCAACAAGACAGTTCACCAAGACTTTACACATATACACTACCAGTCAAACGTTTGGACACACCTACTCATTCAAGGATTTTACTTTACTTTTACTATTTTCTACATTGTAGAATAATAGTGAAGACATCAAAACTATGAAATAACACATGGAATCATGTTGTAAACAAAAAAGTTTTAAACAAATCAAAATATATGTGAGATTCTTCAAATAGCCACCCTTTGCCTTGATGACAGCTTTGTACAGAGTCATTGTGCGGGGGCACCAGTTAGTCAAGGTTTTTTTATTTCTGTTTTTACATTCATGACCATCAGCAGCATCAGAGCTTGGAGAAGCCAAGTGGTCCTCTAGAGCTCAGCTGGTAGAGCACGGCGCTTGTAACGCCAATGGTAGTGGGTTCGATCCCCGGGACCACCCATACACACAAAATATATGCACGCACGACTGTAAGTCGCTTTGGATAAAAGCGTCTGCTAAATGGCATATTATTATTATTATTATTATTATTATTATTATTATTAAGCCTAATTACCGTGACTAAACGGTCACGTAGAGTTTGACTGCGGTCATGACTGGTGACTGCCGGTGTGGCGGTAATACGGTCACCGTGACAGCCCTAATCTTGATACATTGATAAATACATGCTGTGTTCATTTTGGCATGTTTACCCACTGTAGTGTGCATAGATAATAATAGAGCTAACTGGCTAGCTACTACTGTTAGCTAGCCAGAGAGCCACAAATAATTGTTAGCTAGCTAGCTACCCACGAAGAATTTACATCTACCTTGCATAACATTAGTTTTAGGTCATTTTTGCCTGTTTAACTAGCTGGCTAGCTATGCATATTGAGAAACACCCCCTATATTCTATGTAGAGCTTTGACATTCCTGTGTAATGAACAGCACTATATAAATTACATGTATTTTTTATAAATGGATGATTTTTTTTAAATGTTGTTCTGTGTTGCAGGAGGCCCTGCAAAGAATAATATCCACATTGGCCAATAAAAATGAGGAGCTCCATAACTTCATGGAAACACTTAGTCACTCTCTGGCTGGTGTCCAGGTAAGACATACATAATAACAGTCAGTCAATTACATTAAACATATCATACAGCAATAATAATCTTGATATTACAATCTTGTACAGTAATTTCCATTGACCAAATATGCCATGTTAATCAATCTGTAGACTCTCGCGATGCAGAGATATGGTTCTGGGTTACGAGGTGAATCAATATGTGTGATTGTGACAGGTGTATCACTATGTGTGATTGTGACAGGTGTATCACTATGTGTGATTGTGACAGGTGAATCACTATGTGTGATTGTGACAGGTGTATCACTATGTGTGATTGTGACAGGTGTATCACTATGTGTGATTGTGACAGGTGTATCACTATGTGTGATTGTTGACAGGTGTATCACTATGTGTGATTGTGACAGGTGTATCACTATGTGTGATTGTGACAGGTGTATCACTATGTGTGATTGTGACAGGTGTATCACTATGTGTGATTGTGACAGGTGTATCACTATGTGTGATTGTGACAGGTGTATCACTATGTGTGATTGTTGACAGGTGTATCACTATGTGTGATTGTGACAGGTGTATCACTATGTGTGATTGTGACAGGTGTATCACTATGTGTGATTGTGACAGGTGTATCACTATGTGTGATTGTTGACAGGTGTATCACTATGTGTGATTGTGACAGGTGTATCACTATGTGTGATTGTTGACAGGTGTATCACTATGTGTGATTGTTGACAGGTGTATCACTATGTGTGATGGTTGACAGGTGAACTCCACACAAGTAGTGTCAGACCTGGAGGAGGAGTTTGATACGTTATTCGCCGTCCTGGTTGAGATGAAGGAGAGCATGACCAACAACATCAAACAGGAGGGAGCCAAGAAGACACAGGAACTACAGGTACCTGACCCCTAACCCCTAACCCCTAACCCAACACCATCAAACAGGAGGGGGCCAAGAAGGCACAGGAACTACAGGTACCTGACCCCTGACCCCTTAACCCCTAACCCCTAACCCCTAACCCCTAACCCAACACCTTCAAACAGGAGGGGGCCAAGAAGGCACATGAACTACAGGTACCTGACCCCTAACCCCTAACCCAACACCATCAAACAGGAGGGGGCCAAGAAGGCACAGGAACTACAGGTACCTGACCCCTAACCCCTAACCCCTGACCCAACACCTTCAAACAGGAGGGGGCCAAGAAGGCACATGAACTACAGGTACCTGACCCCTGACCCCTAACCCCTAACCCCTAACCCAACACCATCAAACAGGAGGGGGCCAAGAAGGCACATGAACTACAGGTACCTGACCCCTAACCCCTAACCCCTGACCCAACACTGAATTTCCCGAAGCCTGTCTGCCTGCTTTATATAGCAAACCACGGCTACTGTCTGTAGGAGCGAACCATTTTCGTGTAACAAACTGGCCGGTGAGTGTGTATATATTGGATGAACCATGACTAGAATACAGTATGTACAGTGGGGAGAACAAGTATTTGATACACTGACGATTTTGCAGGTTTTCCTACTTACAAAGCATGTAGAGGTCTGTAATGTTTATCATAGGTACACTTCAACTGTGAGAGACGGAATCTAAAAAAATCCAGAAAATCACATTGTATGATTTTTAAGTAATTAATTTGCATTTTATTGCATGACATAAGTATTTGATCACCTACCAACCAGTAAGAATTCCGGCTCTCACAGACCTGTTAGTTTTTCTTTAAGAAGCCCTCCTGTTCTCCACTCATTAACTGCACCTGTTTGAACTCGTTACCTGTATAAAAGACACCTGTCCACACCAGTGGCGGCTCCTGAAAAAATTCTCAGGGGGGGCAATTTTTCTGATGATTTAGGTGACCTACACACATTTTTAAAAAGATATGTCCAGCAACAACATGAAGACAGGGGCAGCATATAAGTCAATACCAGAAGCATTTATTGACTGATCTCAAAAGTGTTGGCTTACAAAATCAAAATAAGTTATCACAGTAAAAATAATCAAGGGTGTTCTTTCACATTCCTCAACACTGCATAAACAATATGCATTTCCATAAACAAATGAAATATCAGCTGAAAATACAGCATCTTGGTATTTGTTCAGATTGCAGGATCAACAAGAGCTTTTACCACATTTTTTGCCTCATGGTTGAATTGGAAATATGTGCACCTGAGCATAATTCACAACAAGCAAGCAGGAGCTTTTGATAGAGGCTACTGAAAACATTGATGCAAGTTATTGGTAATAAGACATTTTTATAGACTTCCATATTCTGCCCTCTTGTATAGATTTGTGAAAATGAACAGTGATAGACATTTTGCCTGAAAACAGAATTTGAAAGTAATTTCTAGAAAAGGTAAACACAGCTATCTGTATGGCTTTGTAAAAACGAACAACCATATTCTGGCCAATTGTATAGATTTGTAAATATGAACAACCATATTCTGGCCAATTGTATAGATTTGTAAAAATGAACATGAACAGATTATTTTTTTAAAAACTTTTTTTTAAATGAAAAATAACTATTTTAAACAACATCAACTGTGAACTGATTTGGGCGTGTGTGTGTTAAAGAGACAGACAGGGAGGGACAAAGAGAGAGAGAGGCTACATTACTTGTACTGAAACTGTTCTCTTCTCTGTTTCAATACAGCAAAGCGTTCAATGACTTTCTCATTGAAATCAGGCATGCTGAGGACTAGTTCCCTCTCCATGGAAAGCATGGCCAGTGCATTCAGACGTTCCTGGCCCATTGAATTTCGCAGGAATGTCTTAACTCGTGTCAAAGTTGAGAAACATCTCTCAGCTTCAGCTGTTGTCATGGGAGTAGTTATGAGGATGTTCAACAGAGTCACAGTCTCAGAGAACGTCTCCTGGAGGTTGTAGCTCATGAGAACCTGGTACAGTGCCAGTGCACCACAGCAACCCTTGAATTCAGGATTCTCATAGATCAGAGATAGTTCTGTCTTGAGCTTTGCCTTGCTCAGCATGGGGTATGCATTCACAGTGGCATTCAGAGCCTCATCAGGAAATGAATGGCAGTACCTTTCAAACATGTCTGCTTGCAGTAAGGTAGCACTCACAAGGTGGCCAGAGAAAGAGAACCTTTCTTTGGTGTGATCCAGGATGGTGTTGCAGACCTCTTCAGACAGCCTCTGCTTCTCCTCTTCTCTCAAAGCTGTTCTGGGTCTTTTGGCTCCTGTTGCTTCTTGCAGCTGCTGTTGAGAGGAGTCCCTGAAGGCAAACAGACCAATGTGTTTGTTGGCTTTGTACAGTACTGTTGTCTATGTGATGCACAGGTATATGCAATGTATCCATGTATAGTACAAATACTTCAGTTCCACTTAAAATGGGCAGGGATGCATAAAGTCTTTAGTGTTTAAGTTAGCCTTTGTGTCTCACATAGCCTGGATGTTCAGCACAGTATACAGTGGTGCTCATAAGCTTATGATCCCATGCTAAAGTTGAATAAAAAAGAAAAGAAAATTGGTGTCCTTAAAGGTTGGATTTTCCAACTTTTTTAATTAAGTCATTAAGATCAATTTCCAAAAGATGATTTTTTTATTTTTTTATTCCTCTTTTTAGTCAACTTTAGAATGTGTTCATACACTTATGAGCACCACTGTACAGTACACATAGTATATAAAATAAGCTAGATTACACCACTGGCCATATATAATGAGAATAATGTAATTTCAAACACAAATGCAGTCTCCTTTCATGCATACATTTTCAAATAAAGCTCTGCTTTGAGAAAGATCGAATGATATTGTTTAATCTTACCTTATGGCCTGCACACTGCTTGTGAAGCTGTCGAGGGCACGTTTGATAAAGACAGCATCGATGTCCTTCTTCTGTAGCTTCTGGTACAGAATGTCGACGTGGGGCATGATTTTGTGAAAAAGCCGCAGGAAAAAAATAAAATCTTCATCATGTAGCATCCTCACGTAGCCAGATGCCTCTCTCACGGTGGGCTGGTAAAATGAACCCAATGAACCCGTCCAAATGGCTTCAAAACATTCTATGAGGTCGTCTCGATTCTCGTAGACAGTGTTCACGACTCTGCTTAGTAGAAACCTGTTGAATTATTAAATTTGGTCTGGGAGGTCCTAATTGTTTCGTTGCCAATTTATCTTGATTTGTTCGCCGACAAAAAGGAACTTCTTTCAAAGAGACAATCGAGTTGCACTGAAGGCTAGCCATTTTGACAGTAGTAGTGAATTGATTGATGAGGCTACCCGCTCTTTTCTTAGTTACGTTCATGGTTATGTTACGTATGACGAAAGCGCGTAAGTGCAAGCCCTCAGAAACCCATAGAGATTGTATTGAAAGCTCTGATATTTGAAAAAAATTGATTTTACATTAGAGGCTATGAGAGACTTCTGGGCGATTTTCAACCTGACTGAAATCGCCCCAAAACGGGCGGGGACATTTGAAGCACGACTTTAGCCTGATTGGACATTTAGTGGCAGATCAGACGTCTAGATTAGAACACTGATAACTACTGTTGCCGTGATATAATTGATTAGAAAAAAAAACCTTCCTTTTCCCGTTTGGCAGTGCGTCGCCCATATCGCCCTAATGAACACACCGCCCCTGGTCCACACACTCAATCAGACAGACTCCAACCTCTCCACAATGGCCAAGACCAGAGAGCTGTGTAAGGACATCAGGGATAAAATTGTAGACCTGCACAAGGCTGGGATGGGCTACAGGACAATAGGCAAGCAGCTTGGTGAGAAGGCAACAACTGTTGGCACAATTATTTGAAAATGGAAGAAGTTCAAGATGACGGTCAATCACCCTCGGTCTGGGGCTCCATGCAAGATCTCACCTCGTGGGGCATCAATGATCATGAGGAAGGTGAGGGTTCAGCCCAGAACTACACGGCAGGACCTGGTCAATGACCTGAAGAGAGCTGGGACCACAGTCTCAAAGAAAACCATTAGTAACACACTACGCCGTCATGGATTAAAATCCTGCAGCGCACGCAAGGTCCCCCTGCTCAAGCCAGCGCATGTCCAGGCCTGTCTGAAGTTTGCCAATGACCATCTGGATGATCCAGAGGAGAAATGGGAGAAGGTCATGTGGTCTGATGAGACAAAAATATAGCTTTTTGGTCTAAACTCCACTCACCGTGTTTGGAGGAAGAATAATAATAATAATAATATGCCATTTAGCAGACGCTTTTATCCAAAGCGACTTACAGTCGTGCGTGCATACATTTTTGTGTATGGGTGGTCCCGGGGATCGAACCCACTACCTTGGCGTTACAAGCGCCGTGCTCTACCAGCTGAGCTACAGAGGACCACCAAGAAGAAGGATGAGTACAACCCCAAGAACACCATCCCAACCGTGAAGCATGGAGGTGGAAACATCATTCTTTGGGGATGCTTTTCTGCAAAGGGGACAGGACGACTGCACCGTATTGAGGGGAGGATGGATGGGGCCATGTATCGCGAGATCTTGGCCAACAACCTCCTTCCCTCAGTAAGAGCATTGAAGATGGGTCGTGGCTGGGTCTTCCAGCATGACAACGACCCGAAACACACAGCCAGGGCAACTAAGGAGTGGCTCCGTAAGAAGCATCTCAAGGTCCTGGAGTGGCCTAGCCAGTCTCCAGACCTGAACCCAATAGAAAATCTTTGGAGGGAGCTGAAAGTCTGAAAGTCCGAAGGTCTGTATGGAGGAGTAGGCCAAAATCCCTGCTGCAGTGTGTGCAAACCTGGTCAAGACCTACAGGAAACGTATGATCTCTGTAATTGCAAACAAAGGTTTCTGTACCAAATATTAAGTTCTGCTTTTCTGATGTATCAAATACTTATGTCATGCAATAAAATGCAAATTAATTACCTAAAAATCATACAATGTGATTTTCTGGATTTTTGTTTTAGATTCCATCTCTCACAGTTGAAGTGTACCTATGATAAAAATTACAGACCTCTACATGCTTTGTAAGTAGGAAAACCTGCAGAATCGGCAGTGTATCAAATACTTGTTCTCCCCACTGTACATATGAAGTGGGTAAAACAGTATGTAAACATTATTAAAGTGACCAGTGTTCAATGACTCTATGTACATAGGGCAGCAGTCTCTAAGGTGCAGGGTGGAGTACCGGGTGGTAGCCGGCTAGTAACAGTGTCTAAGGTTCAGGGCAGGGTACTGGGCGGAGGCCGGCTAGTGGTGACTGTTTAACAGTCTGATGGCCTTAAGATAGAAGCTGTTTATCAGTCTCTCTGTCCTGGCTTTGATGCACCTGTACTGTCTCTGTCTAGATGGCAGCGGGGTGAACAGGCCGTGGCTCGGGTGGCTGAGGTTCTTGGTGATCTTCTTGGCTTTCCTGTGACATCGGGTGCTGTAGGTGTCCTGGAGGGCAGGCAGTGTGACCCCGGTGATGCGTTGGGCTGACCTCACCACCCTCTGGAGAGCCCTGCAGTTGCGGACTGTGGATTTGCCGTACCAGGCGGTGATACAGCCCGACAGGATGCTCTCAATTGTTTCATCTGTAAATGTTTGTGAGGGTCTTAGGGGCCATACTGAATTTCTTCAGCCTGCTGTTGTGCCTTCTTCACCACACTGTCTGTGTGACGGGACCATTTCAGGTCCTCGGTGATGTGCACGCCAAGGAACTTCAAGCTTTTGACACCTCTCCTCTGCGGCCCTGTCGATGTGGATGGGGGGGGCGTGCTCTCTTTGCTGTCTCCTGAAGTCCACGATCAGCTCCTTCGTTTTGTTGACGTTGAGGGAGAGGTTATTTACCTGGCACCACTCCTAACCTCCTCCCTGTAACACCACTCCTCACCACTGGTATTAGTTACGGGTGTTGTTGTAGTGCTTGGTTAGTGTACACCCCCTCTCTCAGGCAGCCTGGGGTGTGTGATGTCATCGTGCTGCTCTGGCAGTTCTCTAGCCAACTCTCTAAGTCCATTGAGCAGGAACAAAAAAGTGTCTGAAATTACCCCCAAATGAGAGATTACCCCTTTATCCCTCTCTGAGGGTGAGTACTGCCTGGTATGCTGGTCCTCATTACGTCAAGCTTGTAATGGTAGTGGGTTCGATTCCCGGGACCACCCATACGTAAAATTTATGCACGCATGACTGTAAGTCGCTTTGGATAAAAGCGGCTGCTAAATGGCATATATTATATTATGATATGATATATATTATGATATACACTCAGTGTCCAGTTTATTAGGTACACCACCCCGTTCACGAAAATGGTTCACAGACAGTGAGTCACATGGCCATGGCTTGCTATATAAAGCAGATCAGACAGGCATTGAGGCTTTCAGTTACTGTTCTATTGAACGCTCCAGTGGGCACGCCATCACCAACACTGGACAATTGAGGAGTGGAAAAACATCGCCTGGTCAGACGAATCCCAGTTCCTGTTGCGTCATGCTGACGGCAGAGACAGGATTTGGCGTAAGCATGAGTCGCATGGCCCCATCCTGCCTGGTTTCAACGGTACAGGCTGGTGGCGGTGGTGTAATGGTGTGGGAAATGTTTTCCTGGCACACATTATGTCCCTTGATACCAATTGAGCAACGTTCCCATGCCCCGAAGAATTCAGGCTGTTCTGGAGGAAAATGGGGGTCCGACCCGGTAATAGATGGGTATACCTAATAAACTGGCTACTGAACTCACATACTCATGTCTCATCATGTGACCCATGGAAACATATATTTTCATCAGGTAAATGAAAAAATATACACCTGTTTGTTTTATTTCATCAAAGTTATTAAATCCGTGTCAGTAGAACTTTAAATAACAGACTCTTTTGAAGGACTGCAAACTAAACCATGTTGTTCATGATTCGTTTTAACAGTTGGTATTCCCTTTTAATGCGTTTTTTCCAAGAGCTACCCTTTAAGCTGTTTTACCAGCATTTACCATTGTTATGAGTTTGTCTGTCAGCTGATGAACCAAAACGTTATTGTGTCACTGTGAGCTCAGCTAGCCTTCCCCAACCAAGCAGGTGTTTAGTTACCTTTCCCCCTGCTGTGGTCCTCTCTCCTTGGGGTACTCTCTGTTACCTTTCCCCCTCTCTGGTCCTCTCTCCTTGGGGTCCCTGGAACCTGAGAGGAGGCTTAGCAATAGCAGCTGGTCGTTTTTCTGATAGCTGACCATTAGAAGACCTTGTAGCTAACTTTGTCCTGTAGGAAGGACAGTTATGAGAGACTGTTCAGCCTCAGGTGCATCCAAAATGGCACCCTATTCCCTATGTAGTGCACTACTTTTGACCAGAGCCCTATGGCACCCTATTCCCTATGTAGTGCACTACTTTTGACCAGAACCCTATGGCACCCTATTCCCTATGTAGTGCACTACTTTTGACCAGAACCTTATGGCACCCTATTCCCTATGTAGTGCACTACTTTTGACCAGAGCCCTGTATATAGGGTGCCCTTTGGGACACAGCCTCAGTCTGACTCAGCAGAGACTTCATTAAATAAGCAAGAGGACAAATACATTAGTGTCTAGTTTGAGAAACAGACGCCTCACAGGTCCTCAACTGGCAGCTTCATTAAATAGTACCCGCAAAACACCAGTCTCAACGTCAACAGTGAAGAGGCGACTCCGGGATGCTGACCTTCTAGGCAGAGTTGCAAAGAAAAAGCCATATCTCAGACTGCCCATCTTAATCTTTTCTTTTTATTGACCAGTCTGAGATATGGCTTTTTCTTTGCAACTCTGCCTAGAAGGTCAGCATCCCGGAGTCTCCTCTTCACTGTTGACGTTGAGACTGGTGTTTTGCGGGTACTATTTAATGAAGCTGCCAGTTGAGGACCTGTGAGGCGTAATGTATTTGTCCTCTTGCTCAGTTGTGCACCGGGGCCTCCCACTCCTCTTTTTATTCTGGTTAGAGCTTCCCTGGTCAACTGTAAGCACTGTTATTGCGAAGTGCGAGATCTTCAGTTTCTTGGCAATTTCTCACATGGAATAGCCTTCATTTCTCAGAACAAGAATAGACTGACGAGTTTTAGAAGAAAGTTATTTGTTTCTGGCCATTTTGATCCTGTAATCGAACCCACAATTGCTGATGCTCCAGATACTCAACTAGTCTCAAGAAGGCCAGTTTTATTGCTTCTTTAATCAGAACAACAGTTTTCAGCTGTGCTAACATAATTGCAAAAGGGTTTTCTAATGATCAATTAGCCATTTAAAATGACAAACTTGGATTAGCAAACACAACGTGCCATTGGAACACAGGACTGATGGTTGATGATAATGGGCCTCTGAACGCCTATGTAGATATTCCATAAAAAATCAGCCGTTTCCAGCTACAATAGCCATTTACAACATTAACAATGTCTACACTGTATTTCTGATCAATTTGATGTTATTTTAATGGACAAAAAAATTGCTTTTCTTTCGAAAACAAGGAAATGTGTAAGTGACCCCAAACTTTTGAACGGTAGTGTATATACACATGTTGTTTACGAAGTACACTACCGGTAAAAAGTTTTAGAACACTACTCATTCAAGGGTTTATCTTTATTTACATTGTAGAATAATAGTGAAGACATCAAAACTATCAAATAACACATATGGAATCATGTAGTGACCAAAAAAGTGTTAAACAAATCAAAATATATTTTATATTTGAGATTCTTCAAAGTAGCCACCCTTTGCCTTGATGACAGCTTTGCATACTCTCAACCAGCTTCATGAGGTAGTCACCTGGAATGCATTTCAATTAACAGGTGTGCCTTTTTAAAAGTTAATTTGTGGAATTTTTGAGCCAATCAGTTGTGTTGTGACAAGGTAGGGAGGGTATTCAGAAGATAGCCCTATTTGGTAAAAGACCAAGTCCATATTATGGCAAGAACAGCTCAAATAAGCAAAGAGAAACGACAGTTCATTATACTTTAAGACATGAAGGTCAGTCAATACGGAACATTTCAAGAACTTTGAAAGTTTCTTCAAGTGCAGTCGCAAAAAACATCAAGAGCTATGATAAAACTGGCTCTCATGAGGACCGCCACAGGAATGGAAGACCCAGAGTTACCTCTGCTGCAGAGGATAAGTTCATTAGAGTTACCAGCCTAAGAAATTGCTGCCCAAATAAATGCTTCACAGAGTTCAAGTAACAGTCACATCTCAACATCAACTGTTCAGAGGAGACTGCGTGAATCAGGCCTTCATGGTCGAATTGCTGCAAAGAAACCACTACTAAAGGACACCAATAAGAAGAAGATACTTGCTTGGGCTTAGAAACATGAGACCGGTGGAAATGTGTCCTTTGGTCTGGAGTCCAAATTGGAGATTTTTGGTTCCATCCGCTGTGTCTTTGTGAGATGCGGTGTGGGTGAACGGATGATATCCGCATGTGTATTTCCCACCGTAAAGCATGGAGGAGGAGGTGTTATGGTGTGGGGGTGCTTTGCTGGTGACACTGTCTGTGATTTATTTAGAATTCAAGGCACAGTTAACCAGCATGGCTACACGGCATTCTGCAGCGATACACCATCCCATCTGGTTTGGGTTTAGTGGGAATATCATTTGTTTTTCAACAGGACAATGACCCAACACACCTCCAGGCTGTGTAAGGGCTATTTGACCAAGAAGGAGAGTGATGGAGTGCTGCATCAGATGACCTGGCCTCCACAATCCCCCGACCTCAACCAAATTGAGATGGTTTGGGATGAGTGTGACCGCAGACTGAAGGAAAAGCAGCCAACAAGTGTTCAGCATATGTGGGAACTCCTTCAAGACTGTTGGAAAAGCATTCCAGGTGAAGCTGGTTGAGAGAATGCCAAGAGTGTGCCAAGAGTGTGCAAAGCTGTCATCAAGGCAAAGGGTGGCTATTTGTAGAATCTCAAATATAAAATATAGTTTTGATGTCTTCACTATTATTCTACAATGTAGAAAATAGTACAAATAAAGAAAAACCCTTGAATGGGTAGGTGTTCTAAAACTTTTCACCGTTAGTGTATACAGTGGCTTGCGAAAGTATTCACCCCCCTTGGCATTTTTCCTATTTTGTTGCCTTACAACCTGGAATTAAAATGGATTTTTTTGGAGGGTTTGTGTCATTTGATTTACACAACATGCCTACCACTTTGAAGATGCAAAATAATTTTTTTTGTGAAACAAACAATCATTCAGACAAAAAAACGGAAAACCTGAACGCGCATAACTATTCACCCCCCCCCCCCCCCCCCCCCCCCAAAGTCAATACTTTGTAGATCCACCTTTTGCAGGAATTACAGCTGCAAGTCTCTTGGGGTATGTCTCTATAAGCTTGGCACATCTAGCCACTGGGATTTTTGCCCATTCTTCAAGGCAAAACTGCTCCAGCTCCTTCAAGTTGGATGGGTTCCGCTGGTGTACAGCTATCTTTAAGTCATACCACAGATTCTCAATTGGATTGCGGTCTGGGCTTTGACTAGGCCATTCCAAGACATTTAAATGTTTCCCCTTAAACCACTTGAGTGTTGCTTTAGCAGTATGCTTAGGGTCATTGTCCTGCTGGAAGGTGAACCTCTGTCCCAGTCTCAAATCTCTGGAAGACTGAAACAGGTTTCCCTCAAGAATTTCCCTGTATTTAGCGCCATTAATCATTCCTTCAGTTCTAACCAGTTTCCCAGTCCCTGCCAATGAAAAACATCCCCACTGCATGATGCTGCCACCACCATGCTCCACTGTGGGGATTGTGTTCTTGGGGTGATGAGAGGTGTTGGGTTTGCGCCAGACATAGCGTTTTCCTTGATGGCCAAAAAGCTCAATTTTAGTCTCATCTGACCAGAGTACCTTCTTCCATATGTTTGGGGAGTCTCCCACATGCCTTTTGGCGAACACCAAACGTGTTTGCTTATTTTTTTCTTTAAGCAATGGCTTTTTTCTGGCCAATCTTCCGTAAAGCTCAGCTCTGTGGAGTGGACGGCTTAAAGTGGTCCTATGGACAGATACTCCAATCTCCGCTGTGGAGCTTTGCAGCTCCTTCAGGGTTATCTTTGGTCTCTTTGTTGCCTCTCTGATGAATGCCCTCCTTGCCTGGTCCGTGAGTTTTGGTGGGCGGCCCTCTCTTGGCAGGTTTGTTGTGCTGCCATAATCTTTCCATTTTTTAATAATGGATTTAATGGTGTTCCATAGGATGTTCAAAGTTTCGGATATATTTTTATAACCCAACCCTGATCTGTACTTCTCCACAACTTTGTCCCTGACCTGTTTGGAGAGCTCCTTGGTCTTCATGGTGCCGCTTGCTTGGTGGTGTCCCTTGCTTAGTGGTGTTGCAGACTCTGGGGCCTTTCAGAACAGGTGTATATATACTGAGATCATGTGACAGATCATGTGACACTTAGATTGCACACAGGTGGACTTTATTTAACTAATTATGTGACTTCTGAAGGTAATTGGTTGCACCAGATCTTATTTAGGGGCTTCATAGCAAAGAGGGTGAATACATATGCACGCACCACTTTTCCGTTATTTTTTAGAATTTTTTTAAAAAAGTTATTTTTTGCAGTTCACTTCACCAATTTGGAATATTTTGTGTATGTCCATTACTTGAAATCCAAATAAAAATCAATTTAAATTACAGGTTGTAATGCAACAAAATAGGAAAAACGCCAAGGGGGATGAATACTTTTGCAAGGCACAGTATATAATGTATTTAGTGGATCGTTTTAGTTTGTTCTATTTTAATCAGGTCTCCAACATAAGGTATCGAGGTAAATTACATTCGGTATTGTAACAGATCACCCTTCTCAAATGTCCTTTCCCCCTGTTTGTTCCATAGCATCAACTGACGCAGAGCGGCAGTGCCTTGAAGAGTGCAGAGGAGCTGCTGGAGTTTGCCAACAAAGCTCTGGATATGAAAGACGAGGACGAGTTCACTAAGGTAGAGGCGGCTGGTCTCTCGGCCTCGGCCTCAGACAAAAACAAGTATGGAGCCATTTCAGTGCCAACAGAAATCAGAATTCCATCATTTCGAATTTGTATTAGGATGTTGAATTTGAATGTAATATTGTTTTATTTAATGCACAAATTTAATCATTGAATTCATCAATTGAACTTGTATTTCATGATTTGAAACTGAATTGAGTGAATATTGCATTCAGTTTTCAAATTGAATTGAATTGAATATTCAAATTCAATATTTATATATTCAGTTTCAATATGGTAGATATTGCATTCATTGTCTGTGTATCAAGTTTATCAAAGTTTCATATATTCAACTTCTCAGATGCATTCAGATTCAGTTTTCAAATTCAGTTCTCTAAATTCAGATTCAAAACCAGAGACAACATCCTGGTACTTTGCAGGCCAGGCAAAGTAGAGGAGAACAGAGAATTAAAACGCTCACTGTGGTGAACAGAAGCTTCTTGCGGTTTCTGAAGCCAATGTGGCATGTTGAATGTATTTTCTTCCTATGAATTTGGCTCTAGCGTTTGAACCGTTTCGGCTATAAGCTATTATGACCCCATTCCTGAAAGCTGAGACTTTCTGGAATAATTCCCCTCTATGATTATCAAAGGCCACGTTAGAAGGGAGTGTCACAAAATAATACAGTTGAATAGCCCTGTCATCGCCCTTTTTAAGGATAGCCTTTCCACTCACTATTTAATCTTTCTCTTGTGACTGACTGGGTTCAACCCAGGTCTCCTGCATGTCACAAGACTGTGTTAGCCCACTTAGCTAAAGCCAATATGGACGAGTTCAGGAAGCTAACGCAAGTCTTCAAGTCTCCAGCAAGGTTACTTGTGTGAAGATCGTGGTTCATCATTACCACCTCGGTTACATGTCACCCCCCCGTTTGACCTCATACCAATATAACTGACTGGGTACTAAACACTACTTTCTGTGGCAAACAGAAGCAGAAAGGATCTGTGCCCCGTTTTAATGAGTGGAACAGAGGTGGTGTGGTGATCCATGCATGTGATGAGCAACCTTGCCTGAGACCTGAAGACGTGTTAGTTTGACTGATGGGATTCTAATTCAGGTCTCCTGTGCACCAGACAATGCTACTTTTCAGGTCTCAGACAAGTTGCTTATCACACGAGCGTGGTCACCGAACCACCTGTGTTGCACTTCACCCCCCTTTGACCTCCTCCTTGAAGAGACCCATCCAAGTCACAGGACCAACGCCTAGGCTTGAACTCAAGTGGAAAGAAGGGCGATGACAAGGCTATTCAACTGTATTCTTATGGGGGCCAAATTGTGGGTTTTGTGACACTCCCTTCTAAAGCGGCCTGTGATCACCATAGAGGGGAACCGAAGGCACATCCACGCTCCAGCGAGTCTCAGCTTTCAGGAATGGGGTCATAATAGCTTATAGCCTAAACGGTTCAAATGCTAGAGCCAAATTCATAGGAAGAAAATACATTTAACATGCCACATTGGCTTCAGAAACCGCAAGAAGCTTCTGTTCACCACAGTGAGCGTTTTAATTCTCTATTCTCCTCTACTTTGCCTGGCCTGCAAAGTACCAGGATGTTGTCTCTGGTTTTGAATCTGAATCTGAAAACTGAATCTGAACGCATCTGAGAAGTTGAATATATGAAACTTTGATCAACTTAAAATTATCGTTTGTAAACTTGATACACAGACAATGAATGCAATATATAAATATTGCATTTGAATATAAAATTAAATTGTGCATTACAAATTAATAAAAATAATAATAATCTAATTCAATGTCCTAATACAAATTCTAAATTATGGAATTCAAATACAATTCGTTGGCGCTGAATTCACTCCATATGTAAGCCTTAGACAATAACACTATTTGAATGTGATCAGCTGACAAGGACTACCAGGAAGTGAATGAAGGTCAACGTTGTTTTACGGGTCGGCAGCCTCATACAGCTATCGTAGGTGGTAGTATGTCTTCAACTGAAACTACATGGAGTTTGTTTGGTTATTTTTGAATCACTTTCAAAGTATTGATACTATGAAGAATAGTATTCTCCTAAACTAACAAACGTGATTTTCCTTCTCAATTTCCAATAATACAGTAACAGAATCTGAAGTTTACAGTCACGCTGCTTTTCTGTGTGACGACGTTCACCATGCTCTCCTCAGCTTCCCACTGCGTGCGTCAGTTGGGAGAACATGCTTGTGTGGGTGTGTCCAATCCATCTGCTGAGCCCCATCCCTTGCCTGCATGGCTGTACTAACTGTAGATATAGAACATATGGTATATCTCGATGATACTAACAGTCCCACTTCTTCTCTCTCCTCCTCTTCCTCTCCTCTTCCTCTTCCTCTTCTTCCAAGGCTGCCAAGCAGATCAAAGATAGGTACGGTACGCTCTTCTCTTCTCTTGTCTCTGGACATGCTTGCATGGAAACCCGACGTTGAAATGCATCGAATTCTAAGTCGGACAGAAATGACTGTTTTGAATCAGGAACGTTTCCTCTCACGACCTCTACAAGCCACAATGTTGTAGAAAATGATATTTTTTTAGCTTCCTTCCGGACCTCACTAAAACTAAAAACCCTAGTCTTCGGCCCTATGTAGAGGCTGTGTATGAGGAAACGTCCCTGATTCAAACGCTCATTTCTGCCCAACATCAAATTCAATGCAATTCCAATGTCGGGTTTCCAGGCAGTGGATATGCCTGGTGTCATGCTGCAGTGGTGTGAGATGCCTAGCTTAGTGCACGGTTTAGAGTCCTATCTGATCAAATAGTTAGAGGTCTTGTTCTATGTGCTTTACTAACATAACGTCTTTGTAGTTGTTGTTGTCTTATTCATGTAGTCAGCTATCTGGTTGGACATCAGTAACATGTAGTCAGCTATCTGGTTGGACATCAGTAACATGTAGTCAGCTATCTGGTTGGACATCAGTAACATGTAGTCAGCTATCTGGTTGGACATCAGTAACATGTAGTCAGCTATCTGGTCGGACATCAGTAACATGTAGTTGACCTGTACATGTATGTAGTGTGTCAACGTGTGTGAGTCTTTGTTTGCTGTTGCTGACCCCAAGGTAAGTGACATCAGGCAGGTTTCCACTGACCCAGGTTTATTCGACAAAAGCATTGCGACGTGTGTTAATGGATAGGAGAAAATGTTCTAAAGATCAACAACATTTTGATCCATTCGACGATGTTTTATTTTGTCAAACTTTATTTATTGCGACAAATGACGATGGAAACGGTGTTTTTTGAATAAATGAGGATTTGATGAATCATTTGGAAGGTATGAGGGGCACGTGATGTCAACACGTAGCTTAGCTATGAAGCTCCACTCCACATTTTAATTCTAAATGCCTACTGCTTGCTAAATC